>NC_143055.1:54778750-54929705 GCF_052426305.1 Pelodiscus sinensis | reverse complement strand
TTGCTCTGAATTCTATAATTACTCACCCTCTGGGACCAAATCATTTTAATTCTGAGCAACATTCTTCCTGCAGTATCATCTGCATGATTTTATTAAAAATCTTGAATCACTTTTTTAAAGCAAAAAATAGGGGAGAAATATTAATTTTTATGTAGTTTGTTTTCTGTGACTAATTTGTTATATCACAGTAGGGGATTGAGCCAATCAACAGTATAGATATTAGCAAGGAAATAAATCTGGTACAAAATACCTACAACAATTTACTTTTTAATTTACTGAATACAATGAATTAGTTTGAGGTTCAAAGTCATACAAGACAGAGTACATCTTGTGTCATTCTTATTTTGATAAGAAACTGTCTGGTATTTTGAGGAATGACTTACTTTCTACTCACAATCAGAATATATAAGAGCTGTGTGATATAGAAAAGTTTTCCTATTCAAAATAAACTCATGTTCATAAAGATATTAAGTGAACTGTGAATTTCAGCAGATAAAGTCAGATAGAGTTTATTCTTTGTGAATTAGTCATGGGATATTGTTGAGAATGGTATTGGCAGGATATCCAGATGCACAAAACACCTATAAAATGGATGTCATCATATTTTTCCTATGGTAAACTATTTCCAAGGGTGATACAGCCATTTGATTTTCTCAGAAGTATTTAAAGTTACCGTAACCTTGGAAGCAACATATTACAGTAAAATATAGCTGCAGTACATCTGAGAATAAGAATTGATACCACTGAAGCATACCTCAGATGAGCACTAAGCCTTATTGAAAGTCCAGGAAAAAAAATCAAGCAAAATATGCAGCTGACAGCTGTTGCAAATATACTGTTAATCCTTGATCTGAAGTCCGCTGGAATCACTGGAAGTCTTTCTGCTAACTTCAATGTACTTTTGTTTCCTAAATGACTGCATTTTTTTAATATCTGAAACTATTTAGGTGATTGTCATTTACTATGGAATAAGTTATGGGTGCTGCGTTGGATGGTAAATCAGGCTTATAGAACTTGAGTTGTGCTGTAATGAGCCAGTATGTTGAGTTAAGGTATAAAAGCTCCGGAAGCTCTAGAAGTGAATGTGTTTGGTAGGAGTACTTTTTACATCTGAATTAAAAGATGTAACATGAGTGCCACTTGGTATTGCTTTTCCTTTGGTAGTGCATGGAGAAGGTGCCAGCTCCATACTGCAGATACACCCTTTTAGGGATACATAGCACTTTTAGCCATGCTAACACAACCCATTTGTTCCCAGGGAGTGTTAGTAGCTGCATTGTGGCTGCTTCCTGCATTGGCGCACTGGTGCCTGGTTGGGGATCCTTATACCCCGCTAACATGTGCACAGGGCCTGTTGCTCTGGATGTGAGGGGTCTGTATACGCCAGAATACGATGAAGCTAGTTGCAACTATATTCTTTGCACTCAGCCACTATGACTCAATGAAACAGAATGCAATATAGTTAAGGGTTAATTTGGGCACAAGCTTTCAGAAGCAAGGCAAAATCTAGCTGGCAGTTTCTGATAATCAGAATAGGAGGAGGGGACAGACAAGTAAACACGTGATACTGAAAGCCTTGGTGATTGAAAAACCTTGAGTCTGGATGATTCTGATATTAGAAATTTAGGAGTAAAGAGGATCCACTAGGGGTCATTATGACCTATGTCAGGCCTGCACAACTCGGAAAGTGGCGAGGGCCATATTACTCCAAAGAAAACAACAGCTGCAGGCCACAAGTAGGGCTGCCCTCCCCCCAAAATACCGAACATGCAGGCTAAAAATTTTTATCGAGCAAAAAAAAAAAAAACCATGTGTGTCTCCACTTGGCTCCCTGGCATTTTTCTCTCCTGCACCCTGCCCCTTGGTACCTTCCCCTTTCTCCTGACCTGCCCTCCTCCCCTCAGCACATGCCCCTTCCCCTCCTCTACCTGGCTTCTGCCTTCCAGGTTGCGGGGCTACCAGAGCCCCGCTTCCTCACACTGGAGCACTGGAGCTGCATGCAGGCAGCCCGGCAGTAAGAATCACTGGGACCAGAGGATGGTTGGATAGAGGAAATGTCGGATAATAGAATACTAATAAAAACATGGGCACAAATATGTATAAACTCAATTATTACTAATTCTAATGAAAAAATAAAATAGAATATTTCAACAAACAAAAATCGAGCTTACAACACTTTAGTGAATATAAAAAAGCTTAATTTTTAAAGAAATGAGTGACAGGGGTTGTTTTTGGGCGTCCTTACTTTTCTTCGCGGCAAGATCATGCCAGCATCTGAACAGCAGAAAGTCTGTAGAGGTCGCTTCCCTCTGTTGCTCAACATAAATTAGTGCTGCGCTGAGAGCCTTCACTCCCTCACTATGACTCAATCTATCCACTTTCTCTAGTTCGTTAATATAATCTTCCATATCATCATCATTGACACGATTTACAAGGTCAATTAAATCTTTCAGTCAGCTCTCGTTGCTTATCTTTTCCCATCCATTCCTGTACGTCATCATTGCTTACATCTTCACAGCATGGTATCTGTTTCAATAAGATTAAAATACGTTTACAACTTTCTTGACTTGTTTCTTTGTTATATTCATCTTCATTTATTCTATTTTCATTGTCCATAAGTAGCTTTTCCCATGATCCTGCCAGTGTTTTTTTTTTCAATTTCTTCCCAAGTTTGTGCAATCCAAAAACCATTTTTAGGTTTATTTTTTTCAATTTATCTAGCATCTCATTTCCATCATCAGTAACATCTATCAGTGATTTAAGAAGCCGACGTTGATATATATTTTTTAAAGCTTCAATAACACCGTGATCCATAGGTTGGCACAATGAGGTGACATTTGGTGGTAAAAAAATCACTCTTTTGGGGCACAGTGCTGATTGTGATTGGCTGTTGTACATGCTGCGTTCTTATTCATCAATTCATCACGTTGGCGAATGGCACATGATGGCGGGTGGCACGTCAGATAAAATGGAATGTTGAATAAGTGAAGGTCAGAAAATCGAGACTCTTTTGTACTCAATACTGTTCCAGATGTTAGATAAATATTTGGAATGTTCTAAATCTTTTGCTTGTGTATGTGTGCTTAAATTTAATAAAACACAGTGTTGGATGAAAGCATGTTTACTTCCATTTAATCCTTGATCACACAGAATTGCTGTGCTACTATTGATTTATTACTGACACTGCCAGCAGTGTAATAGTTAAGTTCCTACTGTCATTTCTGAAAATCCCGGGGTAACAGGCCAACCATAATTTAGCCATAAGATGAGTTCTAGTTACAGCCATTTCATTCTCTTGCTTTCATGTAATTGCTAACATACTAATCTTTATATGAACATTATATTAATTAACATTCCTTTTAATTTTTAACTGCTTTCTTAAAATGCAGCTTTCTATTTCATGAACAGTAAAGCTTGCAGAACTATTCATTGCAATTTAGCCAAACAATATTGCCAGTTTGAAAAATTCATTTGTGAACATGTTTTCTTTATTTAAGCAGTTCTATTGTTACACATTTTCATTAATTTTGAATAAATCATTCAAGGATTAACTTTAATGTTATTAAACCAGCTCCCTGAATGAGCATTGTAAGCAACAGTATTAGATAATTGAGCTGTATCAGCATCTGAATGCAGAAATCAATCCTTGCATCAGCAGTTTGCTTATTCAGTAGGAATTCATGCTGAATAGGTTATTTAAGTGTTGCCTAATATGACTCAGAAGGACAATTAGACAATTTATTTGGTCTAAAAAAAAAGATATGCAATGGTTCCTTTAACTTGAAAATTGCTTCCCAGTAAGGTTATGTGAATTTAGTCAGGTTTTTAATGCTATCATCTTCTGTATAAAAGGTCTAGCTTAATTTGAGTATCAAAGAGAAAATTGCATATAATAAATTGATATTGTATTTATAAAAGGTTGGCTTTTCAGGAGCATCACTGGATGATGGGTACCTAATTCCCTTAGGCACTTTTGAAATTTGTACTCAAATATCTGCTCTTCATTATGCTAATGGAACACATGGTTTCTTACCTCCCTCCTTTCTCCCCCATAAAAGGTGTATTTCTGTTTGTGAATCAGGCATTTTTCACAGCCTTTAAGACTTAAGAACTAGCCACAGAATAGGCCCAGCATAAGCAGGTTTGACTTGGAGTTTGCAAGAAGGGTCCAATTGGAAAACATCAATATATAACCTTGTATGAATATTCCTTCCATGTGATAATTACAGGGTTTTTTTGTTTGCTTTCTTGGCAATTTATGCAGTAGTTCTGTAAGAAATCTCTTGCAAATGATTGCCTGAGCTTTTCTTGATCAGCAGTTTGCAAACAGGCTTTCAAAACTCAGTTAAAACATTTTATATCCCAATTGGCTGGGGAAATTGGAAGAATATCACCTTCAAAAATTATTCAGGTTTCACAATTATGAATTGAAGTCCATTGTTGGAGATTTCCCCCCTCAGTTTTCTTTCATGGTTGAAAATTATTAAGAATACGAATACTGTTCTGGAGGGAAAAAAGGGGCATCTCTAGCCACTTACTGGTGTAATTGATTCCAGTAATAATGGCCATTTACTTGTGTTATTTCAAAAGTTCTAATAGTATGAATAGCAATTTGTGCCTATGTAGAATCGGGTAAAGGAACTGGATATAGTGGCATCACATGTTTATCATGCATCTGAGAAGAAACACAGAATTGTAGAGTATGCTAAATTTTGAATCATAGAATCATAGAGCTGGAAGAGACCTCAGGAGGTCATCAAGTCCATCCCTCTGCCCAAGGCAGGACCAATCCTTTTACATGTGTCTAGTAAAAAGTCATGTCTTTGTTTAGTTAAGACATTTTTACAGAGAAGTTAAGTGACACGAGTAATTTCGGAGGGTATGTCTACACTACAAAGTTAGTTCGAACTAACGTCCGTTAGTTCGAACTAACTTTCATAGGCGCTACACTAGCACTCCGTTAGTTCAAATTTAATTCGAACTAACGGAGCGCTTAGTTTGAACTAGGTAATCCTCATTCCACGAGGATTAAACCTAGTTCGAACTAGCTAGTTCGAATTAAAGAGTGTGTAGCCCCTTAATTCGAACTAGTGGGAGGCTAGCCCTCCCCAGGTTTCCCTGGTGGCCACTCTGGCCAACACCAGGGAAACTCTACTGCCCCCCTCCCGGCCCTGGAGCCCTTAAAGGGGCATGGGCTGGCTATGGTGCCCGTGCCAGGTGCAAGCCTGCCAGCACCCAGCCAGCAGACCCTGCACCTGGCACGGATCGAGCCACCCACCTGATGCCCCCCAGCCCTCCCCCTCTTCCTGGGACCAGGCTGGCGGCTCCCGGGACCTTGCCCGGGACCGCAAGAGGCGGGCACCTCGTCCACGATCTCCGCACTAGGCACAGGAAAGTGGCCGGCTTGGGCAGGATAGCTGCCAGCCTGGCCACCCAGGAGCAGGTGTGCAAGAGAATCAAGGGGGTCCACTGAGACCCCCGACCCTGAGCCCTGAGCTTACAATGGCTGTCCTGGGTCAGACCACAGGTCCATCTAGCCCAGTAGCCTGTCTGCCGACAGCGGCCAACCCTAGGGACCCTGGAGGGGATGGACTGAAGACAGTGACCAAGCCATTTGTCTCGTGCCATCCCTCTCCAGCCTTCCACAAACCTTGGGCAGGGACACCACTCCTACCCCCTGGCTAATACCACTCCATGGACCCAACCTCCATGACTTGATCTCACTTCCCTTTAAACTCTGTTCTAGTTCTAGCCTTCACAGCCTCCTGCAGCAAGGAGTTCCACAGGTTGACTCTTTGCTTTGTGAAGAAGAACTTTCTGTTACTAGTTTGAAGCCTGCTACCCATTCCTTTCCTTTGGTGTCCTCTAGTCCTTCTTTATGGGAATTAATGAAGAACTTTTCAGTATGCACCCTCTCCACCCAACTCCTGCTTTTAGAGATCTCTATCCTGTCCCCCCTCCGTCTCCTCTTTTCTAAGCTGAAAAGTCCCAGTCTCTTTAGCCTCTCTTCATTTTAGTTGCCCTCCCCTCTCCCACCCTCTCTCTTCCCCTCTCCCAGCTCCTTTTCCCAGTCTCCCCCAGTTTTGTTCAATAAAGACAGATTCCATTTTGGAAGACACGTTATCTTTATTTTGTACATCAAGAACAGGGGCTAGGGAAGGGTAAGTGGAAAGAGGTGAGGGAGGAATGGGGCACGAGCCCCTGATGGGGAGGACTGGGCTGGCTCTGCGGGCTTCTGGGGGTGGTAGCTCTCCCGCAGCCCCCCAATTACCCCCTCTCCCCAGATGGCAGCCTGCGGCAAGTGCAGCCGGGCTGATGGCCGAGTGCTGTGATGTGCCCAGTGTGGGCACTCAGGGCACTCCAAGCCAGGACTGCTTTGCAAGCAGGGCACCCCTGAGAACTGTCTGTCCGGGGTGGGGGTCGGGACCCTTTAAGCACAGCCCTTGGCTAGCCTGAGACAGCATCTCCACGCTCTAAGTCCTCCTCTGATGCCCTGCCGGCACTGCTTCCGGCCATCCTTAACCCCGCTTCAGGGTCCACTTAATGTGGACGTGCTAGTTCGAATTAGCAAAACGCTAATTCGAACTAGTTTTTAGTTCTAGATGCGTTAGTTCGAATTAGCTTAGTTCGAATTAACTAATTCCAACTAAGTTAGTTCGAATTAGCGCTGTAGTGTAGACATACCCTTAGGAAGTATAATTAGACTATGTATACAGAAATTAAACTATTTTGAAATAACTGCTGTGTAGGCAGCGCCAAAACTCAAAATAAGCTATTTTGACTGAAGCTACGCAATTAGCATAGTTCAGCTTGTGTAACTTATTTCAAGTTTAGCTCTGCTGTGTAGACATGCATGGAAATGTAACTACTGTCCCATTAACGGATATGAGTGGGTGCCATGTTGGAATCTCAGCAAAAGCCCCCTGAAATCAGTGAAAAGACTGTCACAGCTTCTGTGATTTTGGATTAGGCTCTCACGTCATAGGACTGGAAAAGTCTCTCTGCAAAATGGGATCAAACA
This sequence comes from Pelodiscus sinensis, assembly GCF_052426305.1. Classification (NCBI taxonomy): domain Eukaryota; kingdom Metazoa; phylum Chordata; order Testudines; family Trionychidae; genus Pelodiscus; species Pelodiscus sinensis. The sequence goes on along the minus strand of NC_143055.1, from coordinate 54,922,684 downwards.
AATGGTGACTTTTTAAAATCAGTTCATTAACAGATTCAGAACTTGAGTATGTAGTATTTGTCCAGTTACAGGTATATAGTATTTGTGATAGTAGCTGAAGGGTTACGATAGCAGTTTCATTATTTGGAATAAACTTGAAATCCTCCTATGAATTGAGGGGAGAAGAAAGATTCCACATTTTCCTCTGCAAAATAAAATTCACGACGTTGGTTTGATTACTATGGATCCAATATAGTTTCATTTCTCCTTGATATTAATTTAAATACAAGTAATTCTAGACCTCAGTCAAAACTCCCAAGTCAAGATTTCAGGAGTTGGTCCACATGAGCATACAAATCTATACAAAACATGGGCCCAATTTTTCATTTCTTCCTCACCTGAGTAGTCTTTACTATTGTGAACAGTCTCATTTAAATGAGTGGGTTGCAGAGCCAGGTTCTTAGTGAGTAAGTAAGGATTTATGTAGTTATAGGCTCAGGAAAAAGCATCCTCAAATTGCATCTTGATACTTTTTGCTCCTGATGTGAACCAAAGCTCTTACCTGCTACAAAATTCACACACAATAAATACAGTTTGAGAGTGTAATTTATCTTCATTCTTTCCTGTCATGTGTTTATTGTACTGGCAGTTTTTGTTTTTTATTGTTAGTGTTGAAATTGTAGCAGATGACTATAATTACAGTGCATCTGAAACCATATGTTACAGTATGTATACATTTCCATTCTATTTATATCACTGACATTTTGTTTGCAAAGTTCTTAGTGTCACTTTGGTTAATTGAAGAAGCTGAATAATGTTTAAATTTTAGTGATGAAGAAAGAAATATGAATTTGTAAGTGACTATTATTCAAACTGAATTCTCATGAAGAACAATAAAAAGTGTACAGTTCATAACATTTTTACACATAAATTTAAACTAGGTGATAAGCGATGACACCCAGAACAAAAGCTGATATGAGCAGGTTGCTGAAGATGTAACAGTGGGCACTCTTTAAAGTGATACACTAATATAACAATCCTTCTACAGTATCAGAATGGAAACTGTTAGAGTCTTTGAAGTTATTTATTGATATATCAACCAACTCATTATTTACTGAGAGTTGTGAATGAACATTCGAAACAAGGTTCCTTTGCTTTGCTGAATTGACAGTATGGCAGGGTGCTTAAGGCACTGATGTAGAAGGTGCCAGAGACACTCTGTGTCTGGGATTAGCCCATGTCTCTGAAACATGTGTCTGCCCGTCATATGGTAGGGAGGAGGCCTTTTAAAAGGAAGAAACTGCAGTCTGCGGTGGTGAGACTATCCTGATCAGCAAACAGCTGAAGTAAATCCAACGGGATTCAGTGTAGAGCCATCTCCCATGCCCCAACCTCCTTTCCCAGGTATGAGCTCCCTCCCAAAGCCTGCGCCTCAGCCCTTTGTCCCTTCCCTAAGCCCCCTCCTGCGCTCTAAACCCCTGATCCCTGGCTCCACTATCTACCAGAGCCCTCACTGCCTCTTGCACCTGACCTATTGCCCCAGCCCCAGTGCCCATATCCTGACCTGCTTCCAGACTAGTGAAAGTGTGTGAGGGTGGAGAGAGAGGGGTGGAATGAGAGGGGATAAAGCCTCAGAGATGGGACAGGGCAGTAGTGTGCCCTTGTGAGGCTGGCAAGGGTGTTTGGGTTTGTGCAATTAGACAGTTGGCAACCCTAGTCTGCTTCAGTCATTCAGTATTTCAGCCTGTAATGATCTGCTCCTACTGATGTATGCTGATCAGTCACTAGATGCCTAAGTATCTCCTTGCCAGACTGTCACACAGTGGCCTGTTAGTGGTTCATTATTCTGTGTCAGCAACTCATAAGGCCAGAAATAAAAGGTGCCATGTAAGGTTTTGTTGAAAAACTAATTACTCACTGATATTCCTATATGATGTATGGGTGAGGGTGTATACAGAGAGTTATGAATATGCACTAGAATTACCCTCTGTTACCAGGTTTTATGAAATCATACTCTTCTTTCAGAGGGCTTGGCAAAAGAAGGTTCAATCATGCATTCAGTATAGGATGGTGAAAGAATGTACATTTGGCAGATTGAAAACCCATGGGTGCTTCCTTCAAATTCCTATGGATGCCAGTGTCCTCAATGTAGTTTGTGCTATTGCAGCTTGCTGGACTGCACAGTGTCAATGAGGGGAACCTTTTCACCAGAAGTGGACTGAAGATCTGCTGGATTTCTACACCAGTGTGAGCAGCCAAATAGGACACGGTGCTGGATGCACACATTCAGTGGTGTCTTGTGCACCCACATAATGAATGTACACAGCCTCATAAATTAAGGGGAATGGAATTGCATTTGAGGTAGTGCTGCATATGGGTGTCGGCCAACTTTGTGTTTTTTAAATAGATCAGTTTTACAAATTTTGTAAACACTACCATTAAATGTCTGGAGATGTGTTATGCATTTTATCAATGCTCCAAATGTGCAGCAATTCAGTTTATAGATTTCTGTGATGAGTTCGTAAATTTTTATTATGACATTTATTCTGAATGGGCACGACAACATTCATAACAGTTTGTGCCATTTTTTGCATTTAAGATAATAATATTGCTTATTGCATCCAAATGCAATGCTTTATTTTACACAGTATTTACATGCCAATATAAGAACCAGAACAGCGGAACAGCTACCATCAAAACATACAGCACAAATAAACAATCTCACTGCCAAAACAGTGAAAGACGAATATTCCAAAATTACATGTCCAGCTATCCCTGGATTTCCGTGTCCCTCTGGGCCTTTCTGATTCATTTTGCATCTGTAGGCTTTGGCTGGACTGGAGGAGATGAATGCTCAGGGTACATTTGTCAGCTAAACGTGCCCTGTTTTTGCCAACCTCTGAAATGTCCAGAGGAGGTATATACAGCAGGCACGATAACATGGAGGGGATAGAGGATGTGAGCAGGAGTGAAGGAATGCAGGGAGTATGCCAAGAGTGTAAGGAATAGTTTAAACCTCTATGTGTATTACACTCTTTGTCCCTCAGTCTGTGTGGATATACTCCGTTCATCTGTTCCCTAATCTCTTCTCACACTGTGCAACCTCTGTATCTTTCCACATGGCAGGAATACTTTTACTTTTGTACTCCATTTGGTCCTTCTGAAACTCCATCTGCTGACTTGTTTTATCTAGAAGTTTTCCCATCAGCTCCTCTTGGACTCTCATTATCCCTGCCTGCAGGAGGTGGGTCTACTCTCCCAGGCTTCTGATTACATGCATTTCTCCTGCAGAGGTGCAAGTGCCGTGAAAGTTGAAAGAAAGAGCATATTATTATCTATCCGTGGTTTAAAAAAAAGAGTACATTTTCTGCTGTATCAGAGGGGCTTCTTTAATTCCAAGTCAAAAGAATGTACTTTTTAAAATCACTTGGCTCTGTTTCATTCACAGAAACAAAAAATCCACACCAGCCACTTCAGACATTCATTGGTGCAGTGCTGAAAGCCGTTACCCATCATAGTAAGATAAACATGCAAAATTCAATTGAAATGATTTCTGCACCACTGTACTTTTGCTGGGAATGTGGTGGTGCTGGATAGGAGAAAATGATCTAATTACTATCTGTGGTTTTTCAATAGCATCAAGCAATGCAAGTTCTGGAGAACATTAATATTTTAGCAATCCCCAAGTAGAAGCATGAATTTTTGTTCCAGATCATCAGAGGACAGCCATCTCTCTCTCTCTCTCTCTCTGTGTGTGTGTTCAACCCAGACCAGGGAGAATGCCTTAAAATACTTTGATGCTGTAACTTTGTCTGGATGCTCTGAGCCTGTGTACAGGCTGAGCAGATCTGGTTCAGCAACTCCAGGGCTGTGTCTACACTGGCAAGTTATTCCGGAAAATCAGCCGCTTTTCAGGAAAAACTTGCCAGCTGTCTACACTGGCCGCTTGAATTTCCGGAAAAGCACTGACGATCTAATGTAAAATCATCAGTGCTTTTCTGGAAAAACTATGCTGCTCCCGTTCGGGCAAAAGTCTTTTTCCGGAAAACTGTTCCGGAAAAGGGCCAGTGTAGACAGCACAGTAGTGTTTTCTGCAAAAAAGCCCCGATTGCGAAAATGACTATTGGGGCTTTTTTGCGGAAAAGCGCGTCTAGATTGGACACAGACGCTTTTCCGGAAAAAGTGCTTTTCTGGAAAAGCGTCCTTCCAATCTAGACACGCTTTTCCGGAAATACTTTTAACGGAAAACCTTTTCCGTTAAACGTATTTCCAGAAAATCATGCCAGTATAGACGTAGCCCAGAAGTCTGCTTGTTAACTCAACAGCTCCACTCTGTTCTCTAGTCATGGACATTGCTAGCCAAATGATTCCAAATTCATAGACTCATCGACTTTAAGGTCAGAAGGGACCATTATGATCATCTAGTCTGACCCCCTGCAAAGTGCAGGCCACAGAATTTCACCCACCCCTCCCAGAATAATCTTCTCACTTATATCTCAGATATTGAAGCCCTCAAATACTTTGAAGACCCCAAGATGCAGAGAATACTCTAGCTGTAATCTGTACTCCATGCTACAGAGGAAGGCGAAAAACCTCCAGGGCCGCTGCCAATCTACCCTGGAGGAAAATTCCTTCCCGACCCCAAATACGGCGATCAGCTAAACCCTGAGCATGTGGGCAAGACTCATCAGCCAGACACCCAGAAAGTTCTCTATAGTAACTCCTATCATCCCTCCATTGACCTATTCCCACTGATAATGAATGGACAATTAGTTACCAAGATCATGTTATCTCATCAAACCATCCCCTTCATAAACCCATCTAGTTTAATCTTGAAACCAGATAGATCTTTTGCCCCCACTACTTCCCTTGGAAGGCTATTCCAGAACCTCACTCCTCTAATGGTTAGAAAGCTTCGTCTAATCTCAAGTCTAAACTTCCTACTAGCCAGCTTATATCCATTTGTTCTTGTGTCCACATTGGTATTAAGCTTAAATAATTCCTCTCCCACCCCAGGTATTTATCCCTCTAATATATTTAAAAAGTGCAATCATGTCCCCTCTCAGCCTTCTTTTGGTTAAGGTAAACAAGCCAAGCTCCTTGAGTCTCCTTTCATAAGACAGGTTTTCCATTCCTCAGATCATCCTAGTGGCCCTTCTTTGTACCTGTTCCAGTTTGAATTCATCCTTCTTAAACATGGGAGACCAGAACTGCACACAGTATTCCAAATGGGGTCTCACCAATGCCTTGTATAATGGCACTAACACCTCCTTATCCCTACTGGAAATACCTCGCCTAATACATCCCAAGATCGTATTAGCCTTTTTCACGGCCATGTCACAATGGCGGCTCATAGTCATTTTATAATCAACCAGGACTCCGAGGTCCTTCTCCTCCTCCGTTACTCCCAACTGATGTGTCCCCAGCTTATAACTAAAATTCTTGTTATTAATCCCTAAATGCATAACCTTACACTTCTCACTATTAAATTTCATCCTATTGCTATCACTCCAATTTACAAGATCATCCAGATCTTCCTGTATGATATCTCGATCCTTTTCTGAATTGGCAATAGCTCCCAACTTTGTGTCATCCACAAATTTTATTAGGAAAATTCCACTTTTGGTGCCAAGATCAGCAATAAAAAGATTAAATAAAATTGGCCCCAAAACTGATCCCTGAGGAACTCCGCTAGTAACCTTCCTCCAACCCGACAGTTCACCTTTCAATATGACCCGCTGTAGTCTCCCCTTTAACCAGTTGCTTATCCACCTCTCAACTTTCATATTAATCCCTATCTTTTCCAATTTAACCAATAATTCCCCATGTGGTACTGTATCAAATGCCTTACTAAAGTCGAGGTAGATTAGATTTTTTCCAGGATTTTACATACTACAGATGTCAAACTAACAGGCCTATAGTTACCCGGGTCACTTTTTTTCCCTTTCTTAAAAATCGGAACTATATTAGCAATTCTCCAGTCAAATGGTACAACCCCTGAGTTTAGAGATTTATTAAAAAATTTTGCTAATGGACTTGCAAGTTCATGTGCCAGTTCCTTCAATATTCTTGGATGAAGATTATCTGGCCCCCCCGATTTACTCCCATTAAGCAGTTCAAGTTTGTCTTTTACCTCGGATATGGTAATATCTACCTCCATATCTTTAGTCCCATTTGTTAAGTTACCATTATCCCTAAGCTCTTCATTAGCCTCATTAAAGACTGAAGCAAAGTATTTGTTCAAATATTGGGCCATTCCTAGATTATCCTTAACCTCCACTCCATCCTTAGTAATTAGCGCCCCTACTTCTTCTTTTTTTGTTTTTTTCCTATTTATATGGCTATAAAACCTTTTACTATTGGTTTTAATTCCCTTTGCAAGGTCCAACTCTACGGGTATGTCTACACTACCCTCCTAGTTCGAACTAGGAGGGTAATGTAGGCATACTGCACTTGCAAATGAAGCCCGGGATTTGAATTTCCCAGGCTTCATTTGCATAAGCGGGGAGCCGCCATTTTTAAAACCCCGCTGATTCGAACCCCGTGCAGCGCGGCTACACGGGGCTCGAACTAGGTAGTTCGAACTAGGATTCCTATTCCGAACTACCGGTACACCTCGTGGAATGACCAGTGTACCGGTAGTTCGGAATAGGAATCCTAGTTTGAACTACCTAGTTCGAGCCCCGTGTAGTCACACTGCACGGGGTTCGAACCAGCGGGGTTTTAAAAATGGCGGCTCCCTGCTTATGCAAATGAAGCCCGGGAAATTCAAATCCCGGGCTTCATTTGCAAGTGCGGTATGCCTACATTACCCCGCTAGTTCGAACTAGCGGGGTAGTGTAGACATACCCTACCTGACTTTTAGCCTTTCTCACTTTGTCCCTACATGCTCTATCCTCAATAAGGTAGCTTTCTTTACTGATCCCTCCCATTTTCCATTTCTTATATGCTTTCTGCTTTTTCTTAATCACCTCTCTGAGATGCTTGCTCATCTAACTTGGTCTAACACACCTGCCTATAAATTTTTTCCCTTTTCTAGGGATACAGGCTTCTGACAGCTTCTGCAACTTTAACTTAAAATAATTCTAGGCCTCCTCCACTTTAAGATCCATAATTTCTTTAGTCCAATCAACTTCCCTAACTAATTTCCTTAATTTACTAAAGTTAGCCCTTTTGAAATCAAAAACCCTAGTCTCAAATTTATTTTTGTTTATCCTTCCATTTAATTTGAACTGAATTAGCTCATGATCACTCGAGCCTAGTTTACCTAGTTCGAATTAAGCGCTCCGCTAGTTCAAATTAAGTTCGAACTAGCGGAGCGCTAGTGTAGCGCCTATCAAAGTTAATTTGAACTAACATCTGTTAGTTCGAATTAACTTTGTATTGTAGACATACCCTAATAGATTAGTAAAACATGATTTCCCTTTACAGAAACCATGTTAACTTTTGCCCAACAAATTATGTTCTTCTATGTGCCTAACAATTTTATTCTTAACTATTGTTTTGTTTAATTTGCCCGTTACTGACATTAGACTTACTGGTCCTTAATTGCCAGGATCACCTCTAGAGCCCTTTTTAAATATTGGTGTCACGTTAGCTATCTTCTAGTCAGTAGGTACGGAAGCCGATTTAAAGGATAGATTACAAACCACAGTTAACAGTTCTGCAATTTCCCATTTGAATTCTTTTAGAACCCTTGGATGAATGCCATCTGGTCCCAGTGATTTGTTAATGTAAAGTTTTTCTATTTGTTCCAAAACCTCCTCTAATGACACTTCAATCCAGGACAGTTCCTCAGATTCATCTCCCACAAAGGATAGTGCAGGTTTGGGAATCTCTCCAACATCCTCAGCTGTGAAGATTGATGCAAAGAAATCATTTAGCTTCTCCGCAATTGCTTTATCGTCCTTGATTGCTCCTTTTGTATCTTGATTGTCTAGGGGACCCACTGTTTTTTTAGCAGTCTTCCTTCTGCTAATGTACTTAAAAAACATTTTGCTATTGTTTTTTGAGTTTTTGGCTAGCTGTTCCTCAAAATCTTGTTTTGCTTTTCTTGTTACATTTTTTACACTTAATTTGACAGTGTTTATGTTCTTTTCTATTTATCTCACTGGGATTGGACTTCTGTTTCTTGAAAGATGCCTTTTTGTCCCTCACTGCTTCTTTTACATAGTGGTTAAGCCATGGTGACTCTTTTTTAGATCTCTTACTATGTTTTTTAATTTGGTGTATACATTTAAGTTGGGACTCTATTATGGTGTCTTTAAAAAGTTTCCATGCAGCTTGCAGGGATTTGGCTCTCATCACTGTGCCTTTTAATTTCTGTAAAACTAACCTCCTAATTTGTGTGTAATTCCCCTTTTTGAAATTAAATGCCAGAGTGCTGGACTGCTGAGGTGTTCTTCCCATCACAGGAATGTTAAATGTTACTATATTATGGTCACTATTCCCAAGCAGTCCTGTAATGGTTATTTCCTGGACCTGATCCTTCGCTCCACTCAGGACTAAATCTAGAATTGCCTCTCCCCTTGTGGGTTTCTGTACCAGCTGCTCAAAGAAGCAGTCATTTAAGCCATTGAGAAATTTTATCTGTGCATCTCTTCCTGAAGTACCCAGTCAATTTGGGGATAATTGAAATCCCCTATTATTATAAAGTTTTTTTATATTTTGGTAGCTTCTCTAATCTCCCTTAGCATTATAATGTCACTATCACTGTCCTGGTCAGGTGGTTGATAATATATCCCTACTGTTATATTCTTATTATTGGAGCTTGGAATTACTATCAATAGTTATTCTATTGAACATGTTGATTCATTTAATATTTTTATTTCATTGGATTCCACGTTATCTTTCACATATAGTGCCACTCCACCACCTACATGGCCTGTTCTATCCTTCCGATATATTTTATATCTCGATATGATTGTGTTCCACAGACTTATCTTATTCCACCAGATTTCTGTGATGCCTATTATGTCTATCTCCTCCTTTAATACAGGGTACTCTTGTTCACCCATCTTATTAGTCAAACTTCTAGCATCTGTGTAGAAGCACTTTAAAAATTTGCCACTTTTTATTTGTCTGCTCTTTCCTGATATATTAGATTCCTTTATATGTGGTTGTTTGTCTGCTCTGGCCCCTTGTTTGTCCTCTCCCCTCCTCTCTTTCTGACTACAGCCTAGAGAATCTCTATCAATGGATTCTCCTCTAAGAGAAGTCTCCATCCGATTTATGTGCTTCTCCGCACCAATTGGCTTTCCCCCATCTCCTAGTTTAAAAACTGCTCTATGGCCTTTTTAAATTTCAGTGCCAATAGTTTGGTTCCACTCTGGTTTAGGTGGAGCCCATCCTTCCTGTATAGGCTCCCCCTCTCCCAAAAGTGTCCCCAGTTCCCAATAAATCCAAGCCCCTCTTCCCTACACCATTGTTTCATCCATGCATGGAGACTCTGAAGCTCTGCGTTCCTACCTGGCCCTGGACACGGAACTGTAAGCATTTCTGAGAATGCTAACACAGAGGTCCTGGATTTCAGTCTCTTTCCTAGTAACCTAAATTTGGCCTCCAGGATGTCTCTCCTACCCTTTCCTACGTCATTGGTATCTACATGTACCACGACCACCATACAAAAACCCAGTTTTCTGCAAGATCCTTATGCCTCTGTAGGAGAGGCACAAGGATCTTGTGGAAAATGTTTTTTTTGTGCAAAAAAACCCATCCACACTATTTTTTTTCCTGCAAAAACCCTTTGCATAAAAGCAGCATACATAGATTATGCAAATGAGGCACGGAAATATGCTAATCGACACCTCATTTGCATATTCACTGTCACCAAAAATGGTAGTTTATGTCCAGCCCCCCGCCGCCCCAGGAATAACTGGAGGAGTAATAAGGTTATTGTTCCTTTAAGGTGCCCAAAGCCCACAGCATATCCTTATTGTTAATTCCACTGTAATTGAAGTTAATAGTCACTTCAGTTCAACACAGTACTATTTTGGGTTCCTAGAATAATAGTGGAGCATCCAGAGAGCCAACACCAGTTGCCCCAGGGATGGAGCTGGCTCCCGCATTACGAAGGTAGGATAAGGGACACCCCAAAGGTAGGGAGGTGGGCTGGGTTCTAGAGTCGATTAGGGGATTTTCCTGGGGAGGGCAGGGTGGTAGGCTCCAGTCCCACCTCCTCTCTCCCACCCAGGCATCAGCTAGCACCAGTTTTTGGCTCCCCAGTGATGGCTCCCCAGTGTCATTCAATGGGAGCAATGTCCCAGCTTGTCCTTGAAGGTGAAGTCCCAATCTCTAGAACACCCTGGCATTTTTCATCTTGTTGGTTCATTCCAGGTTAGTATCTATGAATCTGCCTCTCTGGTCAAATAGGGTCTGCATCAGAATGGAGTTGTACCCCTTGTGATTCTTGTCCTCGTGTGATTCTTGCAGCAGGCAACAGTTCCATCAGTGCTCCTTATAAAGTGTGGAAAGCCCATTCTCTCAAAGTGAGCAATTATTTCAGGAACATTTCTAATGCCAATCACCATTGTGTACCTCACAGTCTTAAGTGCCCCACAAAACTCCGCCACAACCACCCCAACTGTTGATTTACCATCCCAAATTGTCTAGCTACATTTTTATAGCAGCAGCCAGGTTCAAAATGGCTATAGTGACCCATTTCTGGACTAGCATAGCCTCTCTCACATAGGTGTCATGAGGCTGGAGCACAAGCTGATCACAAACCTCCAGCAATGTCTGCTTCTTCATGAGAAAGATATAGACCCACTGTTGGTCATCCTGGGTGTGTCTACACAACAAAGTTATTTTGGAATAACAGCCATTATTCAGAAATAACTATGTGAGCTTCTACACAGCAATTCCATTATTTCAAAGTAATTTCAAAATAACAGACGGCTTCTGTAAACCTCATTGTATGAAGAATAACACCTATTCCAAAATAGCTATTTTGAAAGATGGTGGCTGTGTCTACATTGGCCCCTATTCCGTAATAGGGATGCAAATGTAGCACTTTGGAATAGGCAAATCCACGGGGGATTTAAATATCCCCTGCGGCATTTGCCTATTCCAAAGTGCTACATTTGCATCCCTATTACGTAATAGGGGCCAATGTAGACACAGACGGTGTGTGTAGATGCTCCACTTCTGCTATTTTGAATTAGCCCCTCACCAGGCCCATTTTAAGTTATTTCTCTTGGGGATCTAAATCAAGTTAGCACATCTACGTTAGGAAAGCTTGCCTCAGACTAATTTTGAGGCTTCCTTGCAGTGTAAATGTGCTATCTCGAAATAAACTATTTCAGAATAACTATTCTAGAATAGCTTATTCCGAAATAACTGTGCAGTGTAGACTTAGCCCCCAAGTCCACATGAAAATATGGTCCCAGCAGCCTGTTCTTATGGCCATGCTCCAGAAGTGCTAGTTAGTCTACATGGGGAGGGAGAGGAGCCTGAGGCTAATCCAACAGACAAGAGCAACACCATCTGGATCAAAGCTGGCAAATCAGTATCTTTGAGGTGCCTTTTGTAGCTCAAAGCTGCTTCAGAAATATCCACTATCATTTTGCAGATGTTTTGCTTATTTCCCAAAATAGGACTGAGAGCATGAGGTAGAGATATTCTTCCATCGTGTTGGGATCCATGTTCATGGTACTAGTTGTTGCATGTGTGCAGGAACAAAATGGCTCACGTAGATGTGTTGCTGGGCTATAACCACCCAAAACCTTTCTGGTCAACTCCTGCAGGATGAACAGACTTCCCACAACCCACCCTGAAACAAGCCCTAGAGTGGTTTCAGCTGGTAAGGGGATTGCCCTGGATTTGAGAGGTGTGTATACTCCAGAGTATGATGCTAGAAATACTGGGATACATTAGTTGTATGTCTACAGAGGCTGATGTGCTATCTCAGTTTGGCACTGTACAGTATTTATGTGCCAACATGTTTCTGAGGCCTGGGTTTTCAATGCAGTGTGAATGCTCAACAGCAGGTTTGTCAATGCCTAGTCTGCAAACAGCTGTCACACAGTGCTGGACTTAGTGTACTACATAGACATAGTCTTAGAGCTTTCCCCCTTCCTTCTGACCATTTCAGCACAGTTTTAAAACAGCTCAATCATAGCTGGGGATCTGGCTTTCCAAACTTTACTTTTTTTCAGTGCATTAAACCCTCCTGTAATAATTATTTCTAATTAAAAAAGCAAATCCTTCAAAGACAACATACAATGAAATAAAAGACCTTTGGTTATCATACTCACTTGAGTACCCTCTTAAAGAAAGAATGCATTTCGGAAGTTTAGCTAAAAGTAAACCTAACTGCATCATGCTTTCTGCCAGCTGGCACTGCACTTTATCTTCAGAATGATGGTACTTTGGATGATGTAGTTAATGTAACACATTATCAAAGTACTGTCTCCCTGATGACATATTACCGTAATGTATCATCAAAGCCCCATCACTTTGATAATGTAGTATACCACCAATGTGCTTTTGCTAACAAAAGAACAATGAGTATTCATTAGAGTTGATATAACTGCTGTTTATGAACCACTCACAAATGCTGATAGCAAACAGTTACTGCTTATCTAGTTTTGATTTGGAAAGCTAATCAAAATATGGTACATCATCTCTATAGCTTTTTAAATTTACTGTTCAGTTTATTATTCAGTGTACTATTCAAGCATCATCTCATGATAATTCAAATACTTCCTCCTCCCAAACCTTTCCAAATGGAGTAGGTCTCTGTATATTTTTCTTAATACTAGAACCAGTCTAGATATACTGTATCTTACTGCGTCATTCAGACTTTTCAATTCTGCAGTCTCTGTTTTGTACACATATAAGAAAGTTTTCTCTCTTTCCTGTACTTTCCTTTATAGTTAATACATTTCATCCTTTATAATTTCTACTGGGTTCTTATGGCAATTGCTGGGTAATTGCTGCATTATAATAATGTGGGTAATATGGCAAAAGATGTAAACACATGAAATCTGATAAATGAGTGATATTTCATTTATTGTCTTCACTGAGGCATAGTATGAATATTCATAGTTTCACTTTCCTTGAGTAGTTTGACCAATGTTGTTTTGTAATCAATAGTTAAAATGAGATGGATAAGGGTATTGGTAAAACACAATGGACCGTGTTTTCTTCTCTTAGACATTAATATTTCTATATGGAAGCAAAGGAAAACAGGGTTGAAAAATTTTAATGAGTTTCTCCCACAGGAGCTGCCTGGCCATGAGCTTGGGGATTGGTAGGTTCCTGCAGCTGCCATTGTCCAGGTCCGGCCAATGGGCTTGTGGGGGAGGGGGGGCAGAAGTGGCCATGAGGGACCCTCCCCTGCAAGCTCGCAGCTCCTACACCACAAAGGGCCCCGCCACGGCTGTTTTGCATTGGGGAAGGGAGGCTGTTGCTGCCTTGCAGCCAGACCCGACCAGTGTGGGGTTTGCTCCAGCTACTGAAGAGCCTGCATGGGCCACCTGCTGCAGTGGGGGTGGGGCTCAAGCCTCCAAAGAGCCGCGTTGGGCTCCCTCACGGGCCCCAGACTGCCGACCCTGCTCTAAGCAGGGATGAATGTGAGTAGTTTTAAAATGCCAGCGCGGGCGCATATAAATGCCCCCGCGGGCTCCATGATGCCCGCGGGCACCGTGTTGGGTACCACAGGTCTAGACCATCCCTGATAGATATTTATCTAACCTACTCTTAAATATCTCTGGAGATGGAGATTCCACAACCTCCCTAGGCAATTTATTCCAGTGTTTAACCACCCTGACATTAGGAACTTTTTCCTGATGTCCAACCTAAATCTCCCTTGCTGCAGTTTAAGCCCATTGCTTCTTGTTCTATCCTCAGTGGCCAGGAAGAACAATTTTTCTCCCTCCTCCTTGTGACACCCTTTTAGATACTGACTAATAAACCAGAAGAAGAGGAAAAGTCTGTTCTACAGGATAACAAACCTTCATATGGGTTTTCTGAATGAGGTTTAAGGTATTGTTTTTGTGCTAAAAAAGTACCACATGGCTTAATTACCAGATAAGAGAATGCTTCTCATACCACACCATGAAATTATTCAAGATTAAGGAAGGAGGTTCTCTGAGAGGGTTCCATGGCTTTAGGATTCTTTCTTCATATGGTTTCAAATACTTTTATTTCTGATAGCCTTCAGGTCACACTACAAAACTTAGTTTTTCACCAAGGAATTTGAAAATAGAGAGAGGCAAGGGAATAGTGTGAGAATGGGAAATTTGGAGGAGGAAGAGGAGAAGGAAGAGTTCTTAAACTGTGTGGCTTATTTGATGGTAGATTAAAATTAAATGTACTGCCACACTAAGGTTATTATTTGTTATTATTGGCCTATATAAAATTCTAAAGAATAAGGCCTTGTCTCCTCTTACTGGGAGATTGATGCGGCAGAAATCAATCTTTTTTGTGGGTCTAGTAAGGACCTGCTAAATCAACTGCTGATGGTCTTCCACTGGGTCACAAGGAGTAAGGGAAGTTGATAGGAGAGCTTCCTCCCTCAATAGGGATGCTGCAGAAATTTGAACTAAAATACTTTGACTGTAGGTATACTATTCATGTAGCTGCAATTGTGTACCTTAGTTTGACTTTGCCCAATGTGAAGATGGATAGGTTCCCTTTAATTTTATTTACTTCTGCCAGGTCTATACTATGGGGCAATCAGAAAATGTCTCTTTTTTCCTCATGCACGTCATAGAATCATAGAATAATAGGACTGGAAGGGACCTCAAGAGGTCATCGAGTCCAGCCCCCCTCCCTCAAGGCAGGACCAAGCTCCACCTACACCATCCCTGACAGATGTCTATCTAACCTGTTCTTAAATATCTCCAGAGAGGGAGATTCCACCACCTCCCTTGGCAATTTATTCCAATATTTGACCACCCTGACAGTTAGGAATTTTTTCCTAGTGTCCAATCTAAACCTCCCCTGCTGCACGTCATAGAAGTCATTATTCTCCTTATATAGCAAAGTTCTTCTATTTATTCACTTATACGTAGAAAAGTTTCCAATCTGGCTTTAGCTTTTTGGAATGTAGCTTGTGCAGTTATGGTATTTGTCAATTACTCTGAAGCCATATCTACACTAGGAAACTATTTTGAAATGACTAAATTTGATTTAAGAACTCCCAATTTTACAAAATAGCATGTTCCCACTAGGCAAAGCCTTGAAATTAATGTGAAGCAGTCTCGGTTAATGAAGAAGCACTACCTTGACTTAGAGCCCCAGGAAGCACTGTGAGAAATTAGTTTGAATTACTCAGAGGAGTAGTTGTTCTGAAATAGCGGCACCAGAACATTCACACTAACGCTATTTCGAAGTAACTATTTCAAAATTAGTGTTATACCCTGAGAAAAGCAGGAGTACAGACTTCTAAATAAGCCAGCCCCTTATTTCAAAATAACGGGCTTGGTAGTATGGTCACTCTGCTTATAAATTCAATGTAAGGGAGTTATTTCAAATAAAGCTCTAGTATAGACCAAGGCCAAGCATATGCTTTTAGTTCCAAACCGTCCTTACAGCTATGGGCTGGGACAAGTTGAAGCCTAAACGTACCTACAGAGCTGGAGGGGTGAAAAGAATGATCCAGCTAGCCCTGGAAAGGTAGCAAAGAATGTGCATTTCTGTCCTGGATAGTTTGTATAACAACATTAAATTGGTTGTGACTGGTTCTGAAAATCTAATCCATCATCCCTCGGTGAGCTATATAAAATGTTCAACAAATTAATTGTGAAGTAACTGCCAGACTCAGAACTCTATTTACATTGAAACACTTGATTCTGTAGAACTATTATTGGACATTTGACTTTCTGGTTTAGAACCATAGAATCATAGAGCTGGAAGAGACCTCAGGAGGTCATCAAACCCTCTGCCCAAAGCAGGACCAATCCCAACTAAATCAACCCAGCCAGGGCTTTGTCAAGCCAAGACTTAAAAACTTCTAGGGATGGAGATTCCACCACCTCCCTAGGTAACCCATGCCAGTGCTTCAACACCTTCCTAGAAGTTTTTCCTAATATCCAACCTAGACCTCTCCCACTGTAACTTGAAACCATTATTCCTTGTTCTGCCATGTGTCACTACTGTGAACAGCTTTTCTCCATCCTCTTTGGAACCTCTCTTCAGGAAGTTGAAGGTTGCTATCAAATCCTCCTCCACCCCCCTTCTCTTCTGCAGACAAAACAAACCCAAATCCCTCAGTCTCCCCGCACTAGTCATACGCTCCAGAGTCCAAATCATTTTGGTCACCTTCTGCTGGACCCTTTCCAATGCATCCACATCCCTTCTATAGTGGAGGGCCCAGAACTGGACACAATCCTCCAAATGTTTGGGTCACCAGAGCTGAATAAAGGGGAATAATCACTTTTCTGGATCAGCTGGCAATGCTCCTCCTAATGCACCCTAATATGCCATTAGCCTTCTTGGCTACAAGGGCACACTGTTGACTCATATCCAGCTTCTCATCCATTGTAATCCCCAGGTCCTTTTCTGCAGAACTGCTACTTAGCCATTCAGTCCACAGCCTGTAACAATGCTTGGAATTCTTCCGTCCCAAGTGCAGGAGTCTACACTTGTACTTGTTGAACCACATCAGATTTCTTTTGGTCCAGTCCTCCAATCTGTCCAGGTCACTCTGGACCCTATCCCTGCCCTCCAGCATATCTAGCTCTCTCCCTAGCTTAGTGTCATCTGCAAACTTGCTGAGGGTGCAATCCATTCCCTCATCCAGGTCATTAATAAAGATGTTGAACAAAACTGGTCCAAGAACAGATTCTTGGGGCACTCCGTTAGAAACTGACTGCCAACCTGACATCGAGCCATTGATCACTACCCGTTGGGCCCAACAGTCTAGCCAGCTTTCTATCCATCTTATAGTACATTTATCCAATCCATATTCCCTTAATTTGCTGGCAAGAATATTGTGGGAGACTGAATCAAAAGCTTTGCTAAAGTCAAGGTATATCACATCCCATATCCACAGAGCCAGTTACCTCATCATGGAAGCTAATCAGATTGACTTGGCCTTTGTGAATCCACGTTGACTATTCCTGATCACTTTACCCTCATCCAAGTGCTTTAAAATGGGTTCCTTGAGAATCCCCTCCATGATTTTTCTGGGGACTGAGGTAAGGCTGACTGGTCTGTAGTTCCCTGGATTGTGCTTCTTCCCTTTTTTGAAGATGGGCACTACATTTGCCTTTTTCCAATCATTCAGGATCTCTCCCAATCTCCACGAGTTTTCAAAGATAATGGCCAAAGGCTCCACAATGACATTTGCCAACTCCCTCAGTACCCTTGGAGGCATTAAATCTGGGCCCATGGATTTGTGTATGTTTAGCTTTTCTAAATAGTTCCTAACTTGTTCTTTCCCCACCAAGGGCTGTCCACATTCTTCCCATACTGCATTGCCTAGTGCATTTGTCTTGGGAGCTGACCTTGTCCATGAATACAGAGGCAAAGAAAGCAGTGAGTACTTCAGCTTTTCCCATATCATTTGTCACTAGGGCTATGTCTAGACTGCAGGCTTCTTTCGAAAGAGGCTCTTTCAAAAGCATCTTTCGAAAGAGCCTCTTTCGAAAGATCGCGTCTAGACTGCAGGCGGATCTTTCGAAAGAGAAATCCGCTTTTTCGAAAGAGAGCACCCAGCGAGTCTGGATGCTCTCTTTCGAAGACGGCCTCTTTACATTGAAGAACGCCTTCTTTCGAAAGAGGAGCTTTCGAAAGAAGGCGTTCTTCCTCGTGAAATGAGGTTTACCGCCATCGAAAGAAAAGCCGCGTTCTTTCGAAATAATTTCGAAAGAACGCGGCTTGAGTCTGGACGCAGGGGAAGTTTTTTCGGGAAAAGGCTACTTTTCCCGAAAAAACCCCTGAGTGTGGACACGGCCTAGGTTACCTCCCTCATCCAATAAGGGCCCCACACCCTCTCTGATCACTAACACCCTCTCTTATTACTAACATGCCTGCAGAAACCTTACTTGTTATCCTTCATATCCCTTGATAGCTGCAATTCCAATTGTGCTTTTGCCTTCCTGATAACTCCCCTGCATTCTTGAGCAATAGATTTATACTCCTCCCTAGTCATCTGTCCAAGTTTCCACTTCTTGTAAGCTTCCTTCTTGTGGTTAAGCTCACCAAGGATGTCCCTGGTAAGCCAATCCAGTTGCCTACCATATTTGTTTTTCTTGCTGCGCATTGGGATGGTTTCTTCCTGTGCTTTTAATAAGGCTTCTTTAAAATACTGCCAGATTTCCTGGACTCCTTTCCCCTTCATATTAGTATCCCAGGGAATCCTGCCCATCAGTTCTCTGAGGGAGTCAAAGTCTGCTTTTCCAGTGTGTATTTTGCTACTCTCCTTTCTTCCTTTGGTCAGGATCCTGAAATCTACCATCTCATGATCACTGCTCCTCAGGTTGTCACCCACCTCTACTTTCCCTACTAGTTCCTCCCTGTCTGTGAGCAGCAGATCAAGCTGCACACGGCCCATGATTGTTTCCTTCAGCACTTGTACCAAGAAGTTATCCCCAACATATGTCAGGGTGATTAAAGTCCTCCATGAGAACCATGGTCTGAGATCTGGAAGCTTCTCTCAGTTGTTCGAAGAAAGCCTCGTCTACCTCATCCACCTAAATTGGCAGTCTGTAGCAGACACCAACCACAACATCACACCTGTTGCTTCCACCTCTAAACTTAACCCATAGACTCTCAACAGGCTTTTCTCCTTCTATATACTGGAGCTCCCAGCAATCATACTGCTCTCTTACATACAATGCAACTCGTCCTCCTTTTCTCCCCCGCCTGTTCTTCCCGAACAGTTTATACCCTTCCATGACAGTGCTCCAGTCATGCGAGTCATCCCACCAAGTCTCCCTATTCCAATAAAATCATAATTCTTCGACTGGGCCAGGGCTTCTAATTCTTCCTGTTTGTTTCCCAGGCTTCTCGCATTTGTGTACAAACACCTTAGATAACCAGTTAATCTCCCTGCCTTCTCCATCTGAATCAGGGGTCCTCCTTTGTTGCTCCTCCTTGTGATTCTTCCTGGTTTCTGACTTCCTCACTTACCTCAGGGCTTTGGTTACCGTCCCCCAATGAACCTAGTTTAAAGCCCTCCTCACTAGGTTTGCAAGCCTGCCCATGACAATGCTCTTTTCTCTCTTGGTTAGGTGGATTCCATCTCTTTCTAACAATCCTTGTGCCCGGAATAGAGTCCCATGGTTGAAAAAACCAAAGCCCTTTCTCTGACACCACTTGCGCAACCACGTATTCACTTCCTCAATTCAATTATCCCTACCTGGATCTTTTCCTTTAACCAGAAGGATGGACAAGAACACCACTTGCGCTTCAAATTCCTTTACCTTTCTTCCCAACGCTACATAATCTGCTATGACCCGCTCAAGGTCATTCTTGGATGTATCGTTAGTTTCTACATGGAGAAGCAGGAAGGGGTAGTGATCTGAAGATTTAATCACTTTTGGAAGACTCTTAGTTTGAGCCATAGCTAAGTTATGTAAGGACCTGGCTTCAGTAATTCTTTGGCTCTTCGCTATACACTGTTCCAAATAGTGAGATTATGACCTGTATCTAGTTCCTCTATACTTGCTCTCTCTCATCAAAGACTAGTTAAATTATTAGAGCTACTTCAGTCTCTGACACCTAAACAATTGAATCTACTCTCAGACCTTGTCGGCCTGTTGTGATAATAGCAATAGAATGGTTCCTATGGCTAACAACTGTTGGTGCTCTTTGTTTTTCAGTCATTCAAAACTGTTCCAGTCTTGTATTTTACTTGTAATTTTCTTGGTGAATACTGAGGACAAGAACTAAGAAACAAGACACAAGAAAAACTATTTGAATTCCTATCATCATTTCTTCATGGTCCAGTTACTTTCCTCAGTGATCTCTTCCACTTTGGGTATTTAAATAATCTTTTATTGCTTCTATTCACTTTCAGAAGAATCCTCTACTTATTATCAGTGTAACTTTCCCAATGAGATTTTAGATTGTAGGAAAGATGATTGGCTTCATCTTTATCTCTCTACAGCTTCTTTTTGTATTATAAGCATATTCCGTATCACAGCAGGAATGCAATAGTCCTTATATGTGATTAGTCATGCATATTTTATTGCTTTTTAAATAGTATAAACACATCCTGAATCAGAGTATATATTTTCCTCTGAAACCTTAGTTCTCTTCCAAATCCAGACCTGTCTCTTCATTATCTTAATCAAACTATTTCAGCAGTATCAATATCTTATCCATATTTTCTCTCCCAAACTCTGATCTCAACTTTTCCTTGGAAAAATAGACAGATATAATCTTTATGCATGCATATTTTATCCAAGTTACAATTGCAGGAAAATTAAAAATAGTTAATAGACAACATAAATGAATAAAGTTCAAGTAGTACCACAGCCAAGAACATCTCATAGAACAATAAACTGCAAGCTGGTGAAATACCTCAGTAATGTGTAGTGATAATTAACCAGAATTACAGTCAATAATCCATATAGCTTCTGAGAGGATTCTACAATTTATCCTGGAACTCTGGGATAGGAAAACAAGCTGTCACTTTGTTTGATCATGATTGTTCTAAAAGAGATGCTATGAGGTAGTATAAAATGAAACATGAATTACCATAAATAGCTTCACAGTAATGTTGCTGGAGTTGAGAAGCATGTTGAATTTTGAGGGCTAACCTCTTATAGGGTCATTTTGGCATGGATGCAACAGTTAAGTTACATCTTCACACCTCAACAGGCTATTAACTTCATACCAGGGTTTATGTGCAGAATGTGGACAGGATATATTGCAAGAACTGCCTCTGGCAGATAAAGTAGAATTTCTTTTTCTGGTCAAGCAAGGAAGTGCAAGGATGTGTGAATTTTCTGGAGGGAAAGCTTATGGAAACTATGCAAAAAAATTGTGTACAACTTGACTTTTTAAGGACAGATTTTTCATTTCACATGAACTTTGTTCACATTCTTCATTTTGATGCACTATGTTACATGGAAGGGCTCAATGTTTAAATCAAGACTGGATTTTTTTTTCTTAAAGATCTGCCCTAGGAATAATTTTAGGGAATTTCTGTGGCCTGTGTTATGTTGGAGATCAGATGAGGTAATTATAATGATGCCTTGTGGGCTTGAAATCTATAAATTTTAATAGCTGCTTCATATATATGTCGATGGGGCCTAAAAGAGCAACAGAGTAACTCTGAATTCATGATGAATTTATCCTCATGGGGCAAATTGCAAAGATCTTTCCATTTTTTTTTTACTTTGGGTAAAGTTTGTGGCTCTCATAACTGCTTACCCTTAATTAAATTGGCATAATGAGTAACAATTTTTACCCTCACAATCATCATTACTACTCAAGAGTTACTACTCAGGGTGTGTCTACACAGCACTCTAAACTCAAAATAAGATACACAATTTGCACTACGCAAATTTTGAATCTATTTCGAAATAGGTTGTTTTGAAATTTGACACTTCTACATAGTGGAAAAATTCAAAATATCATACTATTTTGAGCCATTCCTTATCCCTCATGCAATGAGGTTTACTGGGATGGTAAAATAGCACGCCCGTTATTTCAAAAAAGATTTCAAAATAAGAGGTGGCTTGTGTAAATGCAGAGTAGCTATTTTGGGATACCTCTGGTATCCTGAAATATCCATGAAGTGTAGACATACCCTCAGTTGTACAGTCACAACAAAGTAATTATCCAATAGAACACACAAATGCTTCCTTAAACAGATAGACCTTCCAAATTATTAAAATTCTTCAAATCTTTTATTTCTTATGTCCTTTTGTTCTTTCTCCAAAGATAATGCAATTGCACCAGAAAAATGTAAGAATTGTAATACTTGTTACAGGTGGCAAGTTACCAATGAAATGAAAAACTAATGCACTCTAGCCATGCTGCATCAATTTTATATTTGGTTTCCAAAAAACAAAACAAAACAAAACAAAAAAAACCTTTCACAACAAGTTTATGGAAAACACATTTTAAGGCTGCATATTTTAGCAAACTTTCAATTGATTCCAGGGCCAGAAGATAAATTTGTGATCATCTAGTTTGAACTCCTATATAACACAGACCAGAGAAACTCCCCCAAGTTAATTTGTTTTGAACAAGAGCATATTTAAAAAAAAATCCAATCTTAATTTAAAAACCTAGTGGGACCCAACTGTAGCATGTGTAAGGACATTACACGTGATTACTAGGAAGAGCAGCCTTCTTATTGAAGCACCTGCCTCCCCTATAGATGGTAGCAGGCATCCCCATGCCCTAAAAAGCACCCCAAAGATTTCCATTTCCTTTCTTCTGCCCCTCTCTTTAACCAAATCCATCTGGAGCTGAGATAGTGAGGTTGTGGAAGACCATTACATAATTTTTGCAAATTGAAATATAATTGGAAACTACTGAACTCTGGTCCTTGCAATGGTGCATAGTTGGGACCTCAAGCAAATAGGAGCCAATGATGTATTGCATTACATGCTGTACAAAATCATTTATTTCTCTGCAGAACTTCACCTTCTAGCCTACCTAGGTGAATGCAGTCTGACGAAAAACAGAAACTTGCCTTTGCAAGTCTATATCTATGGTGCCTTTAAATGTCCACACAGCCCATTGATATCTATGTTACAGAAGTGATAACCCTGGTCACAGGGCATACTTTAAAGGATGTCCCATCAAGAAATCAATACACAAGCCACACCTTGTACAAAAAAAGTATAACAAAAAGGATATTTTGCTAATATCTGTAAGTTTGTCAGTACTGTATCTAGAGTTCTCACAGATGAGGATGATTCTGATGGTGTTCTGAATGTGACAGGAGATTATTGTCAACTCACAGGGCCATGGCCAAACAGGATTATGGATTTGCTTCAACACAGAGTAGATTAGGGATAGTTGCTTTTATTAATCTCACTATGTCACAACTGTTACAGGGTTAATATTGCCAAATGGTTACACAGCACTGTAAAGTGACACATCAATAAGCACAGGCAGAATAATGCATAAAAAAGTAACAAGCACTTAGAAATGCTTAAGTCCCTTCAGTCTGCAGGGAGTTCCGTTCCTGTCACCTCGCACCAGGGCCAAAGTGGGCGTGGCTTCAACTAGGGGAATCCAGAGCACCTTCCAAGGTCTATGTCCCTGGTGAGACTTACCGGACACGGGACTCCCTACACTAGTTATACTACTGGAGTGCATCTAGACTGGCAAGTTTTTGCGCAAAAGCGGCCAATTTTGTGCAAAAACTTGCCAGCTGTCTACACTGGCCGCTTGAATTTGCGCAAGAGCACTGACATTCGAATGTAAAAATTCAGTGCTTCTTGCGCAAATACTTTGACGCTCCCGCTCATAGATAAGCCCTCCTCCACAAGAATACTTGTGCAAGAGGGCCAGTGTAGACAGGCACCTTAATTTTTTGCTCAAGAAAACCCGATGGCTAAAATGGCCATCGGAGCTTTCTTGTGCAAAAGTGCATCTATACAGGACACAGATGCTTTTGTGCAAAAGCAAATCTTTTGCGCAAAAGCATCCGTGCCAATCTAGATGCTCTTTTGCAGAAATACTAGTCTAGACACAGCCCTGTTGTTTACTGGGTGTGCACATACTGGCTCAACGCCATTTTTATCACTCTTATGACTGAGGTCAAACTTGTTTACCGCTTAGTAGTTTCCCAGCTCAAGTGCATGGGTTCAAGCTGATAAGAGCCAGCTGCTGTTTGCACTTGTAGGATCTTAGGCTATGTATTCCAAGGATGGAAACTTCCATCACAGCCTGGTAAGCTGCAGGCCCCACATATTTTTTTTTATGTGACAATTACTACTTCACTCCACATATGATGAGAATTTTAGCAGATTCTAGTTTATTTGTCGTGATATTCCCAATCAACTCTACAGTGTGCTATTTTCCAGCTCCCAAACTAATGTGCATGTTACAAGCATATTCCCCAGAGAGTATGGTGGATCTCCTTGCCCCATCAATGGCTATATTACAATTGCCCTTGCATACAAAAACTAACATCCAAAGGAAAAAATCTATGTAGTCCAAATGACATTTCCATTTAAGATTAAATAAAAAATATTATTGAATAATATTAGCTCCATATAGTACACAGCCTATCCCACAACCTGATGATAGGCTACAACTAGGAAACATCTCTTTCTAGAAGTTTTTACCCATAATTCAGGTGTTTCAAAAAATGTCAAGCAAAAGATCCAGCTAAAAGCATTATGATCCCTGTACAGCATAAAGTGCTAAATGAACCAATAGCTCTAAGACAACTTTCAATAGGGAAAGACTAAAATTCTGCAAAGAAGACACTATTGAACTGGTTGATTCATCAGAATGGATTTCTTCTCACAAGGAAACCTAGTGGTTCCATCTGCTTGTGTGTGGACTTGAGAATTCTAAACTCCAACATTCTTGTGGATTGTCATCTTCTACCCATGGTCTGTATAATGCTGCTCAGTTTGTTGGCAACAAGAGTCTTTACAATCATTGATTTAGCCTCAGTTTAGCAATAGACATCCTTAATGGAATAATTCTGCAATTACACAGCTTTCATCACTCCAGAAGGTTTGTTCCATTTCAGACAGCTACTGTTTGGTTTAGCTTCTGTAGCATTCCTGTTGCTGAAAACAGTGCATCAGATTTTGGGCACAAAGGGGGTTACTTTCAAGATGACATTCTAGTGTGTGGAAAACCTGAATCCAAACATGATGTTATTCTAAAAAAGGTTCTAAAAATCTTAAATGACATGAACATAACATCAGTAAAAAGAAATGTCAGTTCCATAGCAACTCAGTAACATATCTAGAAAATGCTATTCTGAAAATGTCATAGAACCAAAACCAGGCCTAGCAGAAGTTATTTATAGTGCATCAGAGCTTGGTAACAAAGAAAAACTTCTATCTTCTTTGGATTGGGAAAATACTTTTCAAAGACTGTATAGCAATTTTCCATTAAAGTAGTTCCTTTGTGTCAACTCCTATAAAAGGATGCGAGGTTTGATTGGGTTGAATTATGCAAATATATCAAAAGCTTCAGTGGGTAGCAAATATAGCATTTACTAGATCAAACATGTAATTAACACCAGCCTGCATCTAAGTCCTTTGGATTTTGAAAATCAACTATTGTGAGAATCAACGAGTAGTCCTGTGGCACCTTAAATACTAACAAAAATATATAGAGATAATATACAGAGCATATAAAATCATGAACTTTCATTGGTAAAACCCATCAGATGAGTTGTGAGAATCATTTGTTTGTAAGTGAAGTCTTGGTACTGTCTTGATAAAAAACAGACAAGAAATCACTATTGTATTAGCTCCCAGGGCCCAGAAAAATCCAATTGTCATTCAGAAAATAGCTCTGGAATGTTTCTGAGCAGTGACACACTTCAGAACCTACATATGGGGTAGGAAATTTAGCTTAACATTTGATCACAAACCTCTTTCAGGTTTATTGTCCACATGAGGTTCTGGGTAAGCATTCCAAGAACTGCCAAACGGGAGTTTGCACAAAATGTATTAGATTGCAGCATTCAAATAAAAAATAATTTTCACCAGAGTACTCCTCAAGCAAGATCACATTTCTATTTTTTACCCACAACCACTTAGGCATTATGGTGGTCAAAAGAAGCTGCTCAATTGTTTTTTAAGGGGGGAGAAAGTAAGGGGGTTTTGTTCACATTCCTCATATTCAAAAATGACAGAACCTGTGTTGATCATTTCTTTGAGGAGTAATGTTAGTTCCAACCAAGGGGTTCCGGCGCGCACTTCCACTTTCGAAACAGCTGGCATTCGAAGTAATGAGCTGGCGAGATCATGCTAATGAAGCGCGGGATATTTAAATCCCCGCTTCATTGACTATTTCAAATGCCTGCATTTGCATCCCTAGTTCGAACTAGGGTGCAAGTGTAGACACGCCCATTGTGAATTATATGGCATAATGGCTACATAATTTTCCTGTTTATATTTACTATGAAAGTTTAGCATTTTATTTTTAGCTCTGAGCTACTTTGAATTGTTTTTAGTATCTGGATTTTTCTCTAATATATGGCTGATATATTGGTTAGATGTAAAAGACTACAAACATATTAGGTTGTGGAAACAAGTAACTAGAGATATGAAATTCATTATAATGTAGCAGCCACTTAATCAAATTTTGATATTATAGTCTAGAGTTTCATATAAATACACCATAAGACAAGCTTGCTATTGAGAGCAGCTTTTATCAAAAGCAACAGTACAAACATCTTTAAAATATGTTAATGATTTTTCCTTTGTGTTATCTATAGTTTTCATTAATGTATTACTGTGCTGCTTATTATTCACCTTTGCATTTTTCATATACTTGATAATTTCTTATCTTGTTTTTCATAGATTTTCTCCTTATGTTTTTCAGATACAGTACTTGGGACTTTTAATATCTGGGATCATTGAAAGACTTCTGTTTGTTTAAAAAACAACAATATAAAATGCAATGGTAAACAGTTTTTCATATTACATAATCAAATATGTTGGAAACAGATTTTAGTCATAATACATCCATTGTACCTAATCGGTCAGTTTTTTTCCTTGTTATCTCCCAACCAATTCCTTTTCATCTTTTTGCACTATTCCTGTTTATTTTTAATTCTAATAATTTTGTTTCATTTCTAAACAAATGTAACTTATAGAAATGTCTCAAAATTATAATACTTTATTTTTGTTTCTCTAAGATTTTCTCTAAGCTTTGTGCAGCCAACATATTTGTATAGATTTCTCCAAAATAAAATGTGTATCACCCATTGCAGAATGAGAGCTTTACTTGTCTTTAATTTATTTTGAAACTAAATGAAAGTCTCTTTTTCATAGACTCATAGACTTTAAGGTCAGAAGGAATCATCATGATCATCTAGTCTGACCTTTCATGCCACAAAATCTCACTTGCTCACTATTGTAGAGACCTGTACCAGGTTGCCTTACCCCGGGTCTCTCCCTGACCCGGCGCCCTGGGGCTCCGGTCCCTCCCCTCCAGTCCCAGAGGCCTTATCACAGTTCTGTAGAAAGGGGTTGGGTGGGGGGGCCCAGACCCTCCCTCTCCTCCGGGCCCCAGCCCAGGGCCCTATCAGTGGTGGGCGGTTCCCACCACTGGCTCGGCGGGGAGTTCTCCCCGAAATGCACTGAGCCCGCCAGGTCACCTTCCGTGCCCCGCCCTGGGCTGCTTCCTACCCCATTCCCCTGGCTACCGCAGACTCTACCGACCTGTCCAGATCCCACATCGGTGGCTAGGTTGGTCGGTCCTACAGCAATTGTGCGTGCAGAGACGACAGCGAGATTAGCTGCAAGGCGTGGCCGATGAGGCAGTAGAGATCATCTCGCAGGCTTTTATACCCGGGCTGCACTGGGAGCATGCCCAGCAGGGTCGTGGGGGAGGGGCGTATTCCCCCACATAGGCATGCTCTACTTCCCCTTGTTCAGTGCGGGGCTAGCCTGCCCCGTCACACACATCCCCCTTGAGAGGATCCCCTCGGCAGGCTTCTTCTCTCCCTTCTCAAGATCTATGTGGGAAAAGAAATCTGTATTTGCGTGGGCTTTCTCTGGCCTATGCACTATCTGAAACAAATATGGCTGTAGGGACAAATACCATTGCATAATTCAGGCACAGGTGTCTTTCATAGAGTACAGCAACCTCAGTGGGGCATGGTCCATCAAGAACAAGAAGGGGCTGCCCATCAAACAATACCTAGGGGCCTCAATGGCCCATTTCACTGCCAGTGCCTCTCTTTCTATGGTGGAGTACTTGGTCTCTCAAGGGTACAGCTTTCTGCTAAGGTGCAGAATAGGGTGTTCTGCTCCCTCTACCTCCTAAACTAACACGGCGCCGAGGCCTACCTCGGAGGCATCTGTTTGTAGAACAAATGGCTTGGAAAAATCTGGCTGGGCCAGTACCGGTCCCCAGGTTAGCTGGTCTCGTAAGGTCTGAAATGCCCTTTCTCATTCTGGTGACCATTCCACCCTCCAGGGATGTTGGTTTTTGGTCAGATCCATCAGGGGGCTGCTATGGCTGAAAAATTGGAAATAAATCACTGATAATACCCTACCAGCCCAAGAATTGTCTCACCTGCCATTTTGTAGTGGAGGTGGGGTATTCCCAGAGGGCCTGTACCCTGTCAAACAACGGTTTCACCTGTCCATTCCCTACCATATACCCCAAGTACGTCACCTCTCTTTTCCTTAAGTGACACTTGGCCAGATTCACCATTAATTGGGCCTCCCTTGAGGCCCTTAGTACCTTCTTCAAGTGGTTTAGGAGATCTTCCCAACCCTCACTATACACGATAATGTCATCGATGTATGCTGCAGTGTACTCTTCATGAGGTGCCAAGACCTGATTCATAAGATGCTGGAATGTGGCGACGGCCCCATGTAATCCGAAAGGCCTCATCGTGAATTGGTATAGCTCAAAAGGGATTAGGAATGCCATTTTTGCCTTGGCTGCCAGGTCAATAGGATCTGCCAGTATCCCTTTGTGAGATCCAGTGTTGAAACATACTTGGCCCTTTCTAGGTGTTCAAGTAGCACTTCTACCCGGGGCATGGAGTGTGCATCAAACCAGGAGATGGCGTTCACTTTGCAGAAGACAATGCAAAACCTCACTGAGCCACTAGGCTTGGGGACCAGCATGATGGGGCTTCGCCATTCACTCCTACACTCCGCCACTACCCCTAGGGCCAGCATTTCTTTCAGTTCCTTGTGCACAGTGTCCCACCTTTTCCGGGGTAGGGATTGGTGGTTATCCTGTACTTTCTGACCTGGCAATGTGGCAATGTGATGGCTGGTTAACGGAGTTCTCCCTGTTTTATCTGACAGTACATGTGGGAATCATGCGATAAGGTCCTGAAGCTGTTGCTGTTGTCCCCCTTCTAGGTCTTGCCTGAGATCCACCTGCGGGCATTCTGACGAAGCACAGACTTGTGGCCCCAACTCTTCCCCAGGTGGGAATGGGGTGATCATTATTACTTGCCGCTCCTTCCAGGTCTTTAAGAGGTTTACACGGTGTACCCGTGATTCTTTTCGCCACCCTGGCAACCGCACCTCATAGTCCACCGAACTCACCTTCAGAAAGATCTCAAACAGCCCTTGCCATTTTGCCAGTAGCTTGGACTCAGCGGAGGGCAACAAGAGCAACACCCGGTCCCCGGGTTGAAAGGTCCGCCGTACCTTCACTTTCTGGTTATAGTGTCGTGCCTGGGCTTCCTGTGCCTTCTGTAAGTTCTCCCGAGCTAGCCAGCCCAATTCCTCCAGTCGCTTTCTCAGTTGTAGGACGTAGTGGATGGACCCCTGGGTGCGTCTTTCTTGCCCCTCCCAAGTCTCTCTCACTAGGTCCAAAATTCCCCATGGTCAGTGCTCTTATAATAATTCAAAAGGGGAGAACCCGGTGGAGGCCTGGAGACCTCCCATACCGTGAAGAGAAGAGCTGGCAGACAATTATCCCACTGCTGGGGATCATCCTTGTTGAATTTGCACAGCATAGACTTCAGTGTTCTGTTGAAATGCTCCACCAGTCCATCTGTCTGGGGGTGGTACACGAATATTCAACAGCAGACACAATTCCGTTATCAGTTTGGATGTTACGTTAGTCCCCTGGTCTGTTAGGATTTCCTTAGGGATGCCCACCCTGGCAAATACCTTTAAGAGTTCATCTGCAATGTCCTGGGCAGTTGTGACCCGTAGGGACATCGCCTCTGGATACCAGGTGGCATAGTCCACGATGACTAAAATATATTTATTACCGCAGGTACTCCGTTCCAGGGGTCCCACCAGGTCTAGCCCTATCTGTTCAAATGGTGTCTCCATGACTGGTAGGGGGACCAACGGGGCTTTGGGCACCCTGCCTGGGTTAGCATATTGGCATTTGGGGCACGACTCACAATAGTCTTTCATGGCATGGTGTATCCCTGGCCAAAAGAACCATTGGGCTAGTCTATATAACATGTTTTCACGACCCAGATGCCCTGCTCGGGGCACGATGTGGGCCAGCTGCAACATTTCCATCCAGAAGCATTGGGGTACGAGTAACTGGCAGATCTCGACCCGGGTTTGAGGGTCCTGGACCAGTCGGTATAGGAGATCATTCCATATCTCAAATTGCGGGCCTTGTGATCTCCCTTGGGGATGGAGATCTCCCTGCCTCAGTGCCCCTGCCTGTTCCCAGGCCCAGCTGAGGGTTGGGTCATTCCTCTGTTTTTAAGGAAGTCTCCTTCCAGATCAATGCCCGCTTGTTGGGGATTCACCAGGGGGGCGGGGTGGTATCTTGTGGCCCCTGTGCTCCCCTCTTTGGCAATGCTGGGGTCCCTTCCTCTGCGTCCTCCTCAAGCTGCTGCCCTGCCAATGCCATTCGGGCATAGGCAGGGCCCCCACTTCTGGGATCGCTCTGGCCTCCGCTCTGCAGGAGGTCAGAAATATAGGCCCAATCCCATCCCAACGCCATGGGATATGTCAATGGGGGGCCACCATCACCCTACACTGCTCTTTGTGTGACCCTATAACTAGCCTCACCTGGGCTGTGGGGTACGTTCTCACATCCCCATGAATACATTGTACTTTCATGGGTGGCCCCCACTGCTCAGGTATGTTGATAAGCCCTTCCTTTATCAGTGTCTGCCCTCAGCCCATGTCTACCAACGCTATGGTCTCTACCCCTTGCACCTTAACGGTGACCACTATTGTGGTTTCATCCTCTTTCTGCATTTGTGCTCCCGCCACCAGTACCTGCCCATCGCTACAGGCCCTGGCTGGAAGCTCGTGCTTGAAAAGGCCATCCTGACTACCCCCAGAGTGTCTGATCTGTCTGGGCTCCTTCAGGACTTTGCTCTCAGCCCAGTAACCCTCCAAGAGTTAAACGGCTTTGCCAACATCTTGGGCTGGTGCCTTTGGATCCACTCCTTTCCTCCTTTGGGCAAAACCTCCAAGAGCTGTCCCACAGCTGCCCTTTCACCTACCTGGGTGGCTGCCTTCTTCCGTACCTCCTCGCAGGGTTGGGCCCTCATGGAGTGTCTCTCCCGCTGTGGGTCCCCCATCTACTTAGGTCCCTGCTCTCTCTCTCTCCCTGGGGGGGAGGGTGGGCCCCCTTAATGGGGCCTCACAGAAGGTGGTTAAAGGTCACATGCCTGAACACTTATGGTGAGGAGAAGAAAAAAAGAAAAACCAACTCCTCTATCTCACTATCTAGCTATAACGTTATCTCCCTTGTTAGTTGGGGGGAGGGGAGGAGGGCTACGCTACCCACATTCTCTACCAGTTGTACCAGGGTGCCTTACCCCGGGTTTCTCCCTGACCCAGTAACCCGGGGCTCTGGGCCCTGCTCTGCAGGCCCAGAGGCCTAGTCACAGTTCCACAGGCCCTGAGGCCGAATCACTATCCTGCAGGCCCAGAGGTCTAGTTGCAGTTGCATAGCAAGGGGTTGGGTTGGGGGGGCCCAGGCCCTCCCTCTCCTCCAGGCTCCAGCCCAGGACCCTATCAGTGGTGGGCGGTTCCCACCACTGGCTCAGCAGGGAGCTCTACCCGAAACGTGCCGAGCTCACCGGGTCACTTCCTGTGCCCAGCCTTGGGCTGCTTCCTACCCCGTTCCCCTGGCTACCGCAGACTCTACCGTTCTGTCCAGATCCCGCATCGGTGGCTGGGTTGGATGGTCCTACAGCAATTGTGCATGCAGAGATGAAAGCGAGATTAGCTGCAAGGCGTGGCTGGCAAGGCAGTACAGATCATCTCGCAGGCGGTGTCGGCGGCACTGGCCGCAGAAGCTGTGGCCCTGGTGCTCTGGCAAGAGCTCCTTCCCCTCCTGAGGTCAACTCCAACTGAGTTGCACTGCAGGCTTTTACACCTGGGCTGCACTAGGAGCATGCCCATCAGGGTCGCAGGGGAGGCACGTATTTCCCCCCCATAGGCGTGCTCTGTTCAGTGTGGGGCTGGCTTGACCCATCACAAGACCCATAATCTCTGCCTGAGTTACTGTAGTCCTCAAGTCTTGAATTAAAGACTTCAAGTTATAGAGAATGCACCACATATTGTCATTCAGATCAGCAAGTGACCCAGGCCCCGTGCTTTTGAGGAAGGCAAAGACCTTAGAACTTTTCGTATGATCTGACGTGGTGGAAAATTCATTCCTGATCCTGAATATGGCTTGACTGAAGGATATGTCTACACTACAAAGTTAATACGAACTAAAAGAAGTTAGTTCGAATTAACTTTAATGGCGGCTATACATACAAACCGCTAGTTCGAATTTAATTCAAACTAGGGGAGTGCTTAATTCGAACTAGGTAAACCTCATTCTACGAGGACTAACGCCTAGTTCGAATTAAGTAGTTCTAATTAAGAGCTGTGTAGCCACTTAATTCGAACTAGTTGGAGGCTAGCCCTTCCCAGATTGCCCTGGTGGCTACTCTGGGCCAAACCAGGAAAACTTTTCTGCCCCCCCCTCCTGGCCCCGGAGCCCTTAAAGGGGCATGGTCTGGCTACGGTGTTAGTGCCAGGTGCAAGCCTGCCAGCACCCAGCCAGCAGACCCTACACCTGGCATGGCATGAGCCAGCCACCTGCTGCCACCCAGCCCTCCGCCTCTTCCCAGGACCAGGCTGTCGGCTCCCAGGAGCCTGTCTGGGGCCGCAAGAGGTGGGCGCCTGCCTGGTCTAGTGCGGAGATCGTGGACCTTATCAAGGTTTGGGGGGAGGCCTCCAGCGTCCATGATCTCCGCACTAGGCACAGGAATGCTGTTGTCTAGGGCAGGATAGCTGCTAGCCTGTCCACCAGAGGTCACATGCGAACCCAGGAGCAGATTTGCATGAAAATCAAGTTGGTCCAGTGAGACCCCCGACCCTGAGCCCTGAGCTTAGAACATAAGAACGGCCGTACTGGGTCAGACCAAAGGTCCATCAAACCCAGTAGCCTATCTGCCGACAGCAGCCAGCACCAGGTACCCCGGAGGGTATGGACCGAAGACAATGACCAAGTCATTTGTCTCATGCCATCCATCTCTAGCCTTCCACAAACAGAGGCCAGGGACATCGTTCCTACCCCATGGCTAATAGCACTCCATGGACCCAACCTCCATGAATTTATCTAACTTCTATTTAAACTCTGTTATAGTTCTAGCCTTCACAGCCTCCTGTGGCAGGGAGTTCCACAGGCTGACTATGTGCTGTGTGAAGAAGAACTTTTGTTTATTAGTTTTAAATCTGCTGTCCATTCATTTCATTTGGTGTCCTCTAGTCCTTCTATTATGGAACTAATGAAGAACTTTTCTGTATTCACCTTCTCCACAGCACTCATGCTTTTTAGACCTCTATAATATCCCCCCTCAGTCTCCTCTTTTCTAAGATGAAAAGTCCCAGTCTCTTTAGCCTCTCTTCATATGGGACCTGTTCCAAACCCCTAATCTTTGTAGTTGCCCTTTTCTGAACCCTTTCGAAGACCAAAATGTCTTTTTTGAGGTGAGGAGACCACATCTGTACACAGTACTGAAGATATGGCTTACCATAGTTTGATACTTCCCCTCCTCCTTCTTCCCCTGGCTTCCCCCTTCCAGCTCCCTCCTCCCAGGTTTCCCCCTCCCCTCTCCCACCCTCTCTCTTCCCCTCTCCTATCTCCTTTTCCTACTCTCCTCTGAGGTTAATCCCCCCCCCCCCAGTTTTGTTAAATAAAGAGAGTTTCTATTTTTGAACACACGTGTCCTTTATTCTTTACATCAGTAAGGGGGGCTAGGGAGGGGTCAGTGGAAGGAGGTGAGAGAGGAATGGGGCATGAGCCCCCGATGGGGAGGACTGGGGTGGTTCTGCGGGTTCCCCGAGGTGGAAGCTCTCCTGCAGGGCCTCTTGGATCCTGGCAGCCCCCCAATTGACCCCCTTGGATGGCAGCCTTCGGCAAGTGCAGCCGGGCTGATGGCCGAGTGTGGGCACTCAGGGAACTCCAAGACAGGACTGCTTTGCTGTCCCTCATTGAGGTAGACAAGCAAGCGGGGAACCCTGAGAGATGTCTGTCCGGGGTGGGGGAGATGTCTGTCCGGGTCCCTTTAAGCACAACCCTCAGCTCCACACTCTAAGTCCTAACCTGATGCCCTGCCGGCACTGGTTCCAGCCAGCCTTAATTTTGGATCAGGGTCTACTCAATGTGGACATGCTATTTCGAATTAGCAAAATGCTAATTCGAATTACTTTTTAGGTCTAGATTCACTAATTTGAATTAGCTTAGTTCGAATTAAGTAATTCGAATTAAGTTAGTTCGAATTAGTGCTTTAGTGTAGACATACCCTTAGACACTTAGTATGCAGAGGAGACTATAAGCCTGACATCTGTAAAAAAAATTATGTGTAGCAACGCTGAGCCCACTTCATCTAGTGTTTCATCTCTGGCTGCTGGAGATATTTGCCAATAGCAGAAGTGGATGGACTATATGCCATTGTAGATAAACTCATCATACCGTCTCATCATACCATCTCCATATATTTATCATGTTCAGTGTTGAAACACTTTTTTAGTCTCCCCTCTCTCCAATTTCCCTTGACATCTGTTCCAGAACTTCTAACTCTGCTGGTTAGAATCCTTCATCCAATTTCAAGCCAAAATTTGTTGATGGCCAGTTTACATCCATTTGTTCTTATGCCAACATTGGCCTTTTAAATAACTCTTCTCCCTCTCCTGCATTTACCTTGTCTTCGGTTCAATGCTAGGTAAGAGCACTCTTATATGTTCTCTCTAGAATCTAATCTGAAGTGAAATTTACAATTATTTTGTGTCTACTATCAGAGGGGTAGCCGTGTTAGTCTGAATCTGCAAAAGCGACGAGGAGTCCTGTGGCACCTTATAGACTAACTGAAGTGTAGGAGCATAAGCTTTCATGGGCAAGGACCCACTTCATCAGATGCATGTATCTGCATCTGACGAAGTGGGTCTTTGCCCACAAAAGCTTATGCTCCTACACTTCAGTTAGTCTATAAGGTGCCACAGAACTCCTCGTCGCTTTTGTGTCTACTAGTTTTACACAGCAGGTGCATCCAAAGAACTACAGTAAAACCACTCTGTTGATGTTAAACATAGCTATCTAGAGTCCATGTAAGTGAGGGGAGTATGAGGGTGAGCAAAAGAAAGGAAAATGAATCAGGAGGGAGGAATGAAAAAAACCCACATTTACGAGAAGAGAATGTGCACGGAGGGAGAGGAAGCTACTGGCATTCCAGGGATATAAAAAATAATGGCTATATTCATAATGAAAGGCTCTAAGTAATATGAACAACAAATGAATATTCAAAACAATGCCAATAGCATCCATAGACATTGACCACTAATGCAAAATAGTGGTGAGTGACCGGATACCACAAATTGTTACTGTTTAAAAATGGCAATAAACTAACATTGATAAATCATTTTAGGAAATGCTAAAAAAATTCCTCAAACTGACTCCTTCCCCCTCAAAAACAATTTTGTGAAATTAAAAGCCTTTTAAAGTTCCTGATTCCCTAATTTCAACATGAAATAAAATTTAATTCATTACATCGAGAGCTGTTTATTTGCTGTGGTCATGTGCACTTATAAACAGGTGGCTTCAGTAATGATTAACTATAAAAATATACAGTGTTATTCTCTGATTTTAAATTTGACTTTTACTTCCTTATGTTGGAAGGAATAATATTTTGATGTGAATATTTTACAACCGAAGCACAGTAATAAAAGTAAGTTGTATAAATGCAGACACAAGACATCAGTACCAAGGAATTGATTAACAGATGCATAGATTTCAAGTCCAGAAGGGACCCTTTTGTTTATCTAATCTGTCCTTTTGTATAACTCAGGTCATAGAACATTTCCCAAATTATTCCTAGAGCAGATCTTGTAGAAAAACATGAACTTTTTATTTAAAAATGGTCAGTGGTATAGAATCTATCACTACCATTACTATTTTTCCCCAATGGTTAATTATTCTCACTGCTAAATGAATGTCTTATTCAGTCTGAATTTGTCTAGCTTCAACGTCCAGTCATTGGATTAGGTTTACCTTTTATTGCTAAACTGAAGAGCCCATTATTAATGATCTGTTTCCCATTTGATGCTTATAGACTGCAATCAAGTCACCCCTTAACCTTCTCTTTATTGAACTAAATATATTGAGTCCCTTGAGCAGTGGTTACAAGGCATATTTTTTAATTCCTTAATCGTGCTTGTGGCTCTTCTCTGACTGCTCTCCAATTGACCAATATCCTTTTTGAAGCGTGGACACCAGGTACTGGAACCAACATCCTAGCAGCAGTTAGATCAGTGCCAAATACAGAGGTAAAAGAACCTCTCCACTCCTACTTAAGATTCTACTGTTTATGGATTCAGGTATCGTACTTGCATTGCTGTTGAGCAGATTATCTGCCACAAACCTTCTAATCTTTTTCAGAGTCACCGCTGCCCAGGATAGAATATATATGGTCTATGTTCTTTGTTCTTGGTTGTATAGGCTTACAGTTAGCTGTGTTAAAATACATATTGTTTGCTTGTGCCCCACTGAACAAGAAATCCAGATCACTTTGTCGCAGTGATCTATCCTCGTCATTATTTACTATTCCTTCAATATTTGTAATTTGCAAACTTTGTTAGTGATGATTTTATGTTTAATTCTAGGTCATTAATCAAAATGCTAAACAACATAGTACTAAGAACCTATTCCTGTGAGATTCCACTAGAAACATACCACTCAATGTTTATTTTCCATTTACAGTTACCTTTTGAGACCTATGAGTTAGCCAGATTTTAATCCATCTAATATGCACATTGTTAATATTGTATTGTCTAGATTTTTAATGAAAATGTGCCAAGTCAAATATCTTATAGCAGTCTAAGTATATTACATCAAAACTATTACCTTTACCAATCAAACTTGCAATCTTATCAAAAGAAAATTTCAAGTTAGTTTGACAGGTCTCTTTGCTATAAAACAATATTGATTTGTATTAATTATTTTATTCTCCGTTAATGCTTTAATTATCAGTTTCTCCATTATCTTATCTGTGATCAGTGTCAGACTGACAGGGCTATCATATTCCATTTATCCTTTTTAAATATGGGCACATTAACTTGCCTTCCCATCTTCTGGAACTTCCGTCATGTTCTAAATCATATTGGTAGTTGACATTAACGGTCCAGCAAGTTTCTCAGCCAGATCTTTTAAAACTTTTGGATGAAAATTATCTGGACCTGACAACTCAAAATTGTTTATTTTTAGTAGCTGACATTGAACATCCTCTGAGATACTAATTGAATAGTATGATGGGGTGTGAGTCACCACTGCAGCACTTCCTGCTGGCTCTTCTTGCCAGGGTGCTCTCTTATGAAGGCACCTCACCACCATCATTTTTGTTCCTGGGACCTATGTCACTCCTCAGACCATGGTATCCTCTTTTTAACACAGTCCTCCAGATGTGCTACAATGCATGTTCCCTCCTTCTAGGTGGACAATATTGCAGTCCTTCAGTCAAGCCACTTCTTCAGTGGCGAGTGGAGATAGAAGGAGTTCAGGCCTATCCACTACTTTGGGTCCCAGCCCTGGGTCCCTGTCAATGGCTGTCACTTGTTGTATGCTCTCCAATTCCACTATAGACCTCACCTGTCTGCTTCTTTGTGGCCCCAGCAACCTTTTTGCCTCAGGCTGTAGATCCTTGCAGCCCTTCAGGAACTGCCTTTTGCTCCCTGGGTTTCTGCTTGCAGTAATGCTTTGTCCTGGGTGCTTGCTGCCCTCTGGCTGCAAGGCGGCCAGTCCTCCCTCCTCAAGCTGAAGCTGTCCTGCTCTGCAGCCCTTCTTATATAGGCCATCCTGGCCCCGGTTGGCTGTTCCATGCAGTCTCGCTCTCTAATTGGCTGCTTACTATACAGCCTCCCTAGGGCTCTATTAACCCCTTATGGGCCACACCCCACTACATACCCTCCCCATTAAAACTTACACCATCCCTCCAGGGGTTGGTGGTATTACGTCCCTTGCTTCCTACACATTTGTCCCTCTCCTGCATCAGGTTCTCTACCAGGAGGAATAACTGGCCATTCTGTTCTGTGTTGTCTCCAGATTTCCTTCTCTGTGCTTTTGCATTGTATTGCACAATTTGCAAGGCCACTTAGGTGGCTTTCAGTTTTTCCCAGAACTTTGGCCCTTGCTCTGCAGGCTTTACCAGCGTCCCTTTTCCCAGGATGTGAGCCCTGACCACAGTTTGTCCTCTTATCTGGGTCCCCTTTATCCCAGTCATCTTATACACTATCTACAAACCACCTTCTGCTTCACATGGGGGGGGGGGGGTGGTCACCTGCCTGGCCATGGCCATTACTGCCACATTTCTTGTGGCAGCCCCTGATATAGCCTGATTCTCAGGCACCCACCTTCTATCCCTGCTTCTCCTAAGGGGCTAATGTCTTCTTACTCAGCCCTCCTGTTTGCTTCAGTTAGACCACAGTTCTTCCATTGTCCTTTCCTTTTTGTATCTCTCCTGCAGAGCCAGTCTTGACCCCACAGCTGAGGTCTGGATATTCTCTTCACAGGCACCCCTGTTGCCCACAGGCCCTACATGTCCATTCCGTTCCTGCTCTACTCACAGGCAGAGCGCTCCTAGGTTCTGACTTCTTCCCATTCTCTGGGTGAGATTTTTGGTCATCCCTGTTAGGCACTCTTCCTTCCAGGATTCTTGTTGCCCACAGACATAGCATCCCCCTGCCCTCCTGATCACAGTGCTTTGCTTCCCCACTTGATCCTTGCAGTTTCTATGGATTTCCCTTCACAGTGACTTGAATAGATTCAGCTGCTGCTTCACTAGCTAGGTCATATAGGCCTGCAGGTACTCTTGTCCTCCTTCCCCCATTGTTTCTGTTGGATTCTGATTAACTGCAGAAGAAGGATCTGAATCTTCCTTTGCTGCTTCCCAGCTCTTTTTGCAGAGGCCCAATTCTGGAGTCAGGTTCAAGAAGCCCTCTGCAAAACATGCTTCCACATATTGTGACTCAGTTTTCTCTTTACACGTATTGTGTGTCAGGTAATTTTTCTAATTCCCCTTGTATCAGGGGAAGCAGTCAAACAGTTTCTGAGTCCCTCCCTCACTCTGTCACCATGTGTGACATTCTCCACCATGTGTGCCAGGGAGTGACAGATCCCACTGAGGTCAATGGGAGTTCTGCTGTTGGAGTCATATCACCTGTAGCCTAGAGATGATCTGGAAGAAGTTGGTATGGTTTGGATATGGCTTAGAAGTGTGTTACTGAAGAGAGAACAAATTAAGGATGACATGCTAAAGTCCTAAGAATCTAGGAGTATGGTTGTGCTGCTTTGATCTTCATCTTCCTTCTGTTTCATAATATCATACCTAGTTTCAGTCTTTTCTGCCCCTCTTTCTCACTCAATAAAACAAGGTGTGTGTGGTGCATGGAGGGGGATGGGACCCAAAAGAAATATCACGTTTCCATATAAAATTTTTTCCAATACTTCCCCCAAAGAACACAATTTCCCATCTAGTATTTCAAACACGCAAAGAGTTAAGTTCCTTTTTATCCTGTGCATTTTAGACTGTTCTGACAAGTTTTAAATAATAGATTCACTTTCCACCATTTACTTTTTTTGGTTATGTAAAGATTTTACAATATTTATCAGATGAATAGTAAAATAATTTTAAAACTCTGTGAAGCAACTCTAGGGGGCAGCAACAAAGGAAGAAAAACTGAAAGAGAGATGGCATTTTTGCTTTTCTAAAATATAGTTTTGTGGCAAAGACAGATCTGATGGTACTCAGATAATCCTTAATCCTGTACTCCTAGCTAATCATGTATCAGATTTTAAGAAACCATGGTTTAATATAAAAGAAAAATGGAAACTGTGGTGTGAACTATGAATCATATTTATTAGTTATACTTTTTCTTAATCTTTCAGCTTTGGGACTGTATAGTGGCTATAGAAACTTTTTACATGTAATAAGAAAATCATTCAGTATAAAAATCCAATAAAAAGAAATGACTTTCTTTAGAACCTGATACCATACTTCATTCTCACCTCCTATGAAGCCACTGGGCAGCATATTTAACTTGAATCTCCTCAGGTCATTTTTTTCTTTAAGATTAGCCTGCAGCTATGAACATGTGTTATTACAGAAATGAAGTAATGGAAAACCATCCTGATGTGAAAAATATTAAAAATCACAAATGAAATTGGCTTGGAGCAGTTGCAAAACAGCACAGCACAACCAGAAAACCTGCAACAAATCAGTTCCTTAAAGACACACAGATTTACCAGGATTTTGCTTCCATCAGTAGAATCTATCTAAAATAACTTTACTTTCTGTGGCTACTAAGATATATCACCAGATCATGAGCAACAAAGATAACTATGCATTTATAGAATGCAGTATTCAGAGCTTGAAAAACAGAACTAAATTAGGACAATTCTATTTAATGTGTTGCCAATTTAATTTGTTATGCCAAGATAAATTCCAAATGCAGGTGCAATCGAGTATGAATAACGGATCAAATCTGAAATGCTATGGTGTACCACATATATAGCATACAGAATCAAGTGCACTTTAAAAATGCTGCTTGTAGTATTTTATAATCCATTTAGAAGTGTAAATGGATTTTTAAGAGTTTGCAAAACTCTTAATGTGTGTTATATCCAAGATGCTTCAAAAAGCCCTTGCACCTTCCCAGATGTACATGCTCAATCTAAATCTTTGTATTTGTTTTTTCCATTGCTGAAAATAAATCCATTTTAATTGAGGTGTTATAGCAAAACACATAAAGGCTAATTTTTGTGTCATGGTAAATTGTATAGAAAGTCAGTTTGATCATAGAAAAAAAGGTGTCAAGATAACATAAATGGGTAATAGTCTTGTATATTATCTAAAAAAACACTCCACAGAACTGGAGGTAGTTGTTTCTCATTATATATTCTCATCCAGGGCTCTTGCCACACCTGGAAGAATTCCATGTAGAATTAGATGGATGCAAATACTGGCTGTGCATAATTTGATTTATTTGGAGAAAATGACACATTTTAGTTGCATATAGAATGAAAACCATAAGTACAGTTAGACATGTTTAACATATTTGTCAGAGAAGTCACAGTGAAACCACCCATGCACTCATAACCCTTTGGAAAGTCAGTGTTTCTCATAACATCCTGCCTGACTAAGCCAATGCAAGGTCTTTCATAGGTTACAGCAACGACGGCTAAAATCATTAGATAAAGGAAATTGTGCTAACCTCTCATGGATTTTGTCAAGCTGTGACAATAGATGTATGTTCTCTGCCAAAATAGTATCAACCCTCATATCTAATATTAAACAAATATATGGAACACTAAAATTGCACAGCTTAAACCAGAGAATGTCAGGGAAATGCAAAAATTAAGGGCCAAATTACTTTCTGGTGTAATTTCACTGATATGGCACATCCTTCCAACAATATCATTAATTTGGCCGTCCTGTTTCTGCTCATTCTTTCACCTTGCACTCTTGCACACATTCCACATCTGTAATGTGTAAGATCAAGTTCCTAACTGATTAAGAGTCTAATGCTGAAGCATTGATGTTAATGGAATTGTCAACATTCTCTTTGGGGAGTGGGCTCAGGCCCAAGTGATTAAAGAAACTACACCAATGCCTCCAAGAAGGTACTCAGTGACCACACAAAAACAATACTATGGGGGATCACCCTCCTCCTTTCACTCTCTAACTCACTAAACTTAAATATGAACCCAATGTGTTCTGGTGTAAGTCTACAAAGCTTCATGAGCTTTAGTGGAGATATACTGATCTACTCCAACAGGGTATCCAGCCTATAATGTTTTATTTAGCTCCAGTTCTACCAGGGTTTTATGGAATTAGATAAATAATCCATCAGGGTACTATAGATGAGAGAGAAGAATTTTCCTCTTTGTTTCAATGGTTCTCTCAGGTACATGTCGCTTGAAAAAAAAGAAACCCCAACCTTCTAAAATCCAGCATGAAAATTATCAGGCCACTTGCTTTAATATATATAGAGAACAGTATTGTAAGCCAGAGGGCAGGATACCTTTATTTAACTAGTGATAGGGTATGTCTACACTACAAAGTTAATTCGAACTAACAGACGTTAGTTCGAATTAACTTTGATAGGCACTATACATACAAACCGCTAGTTCGAACTTAATTCGAACTAGCGGAGTGCTTAATTCGAACTAGGTAAACCTCTTTCTACAAGGACTAACGCCTAGTTCGAATTAAGTAGTTCGAATTAAGGGCTGTGTAGCCACTT
Organism: Pelodiscus sinensis; assembly: GCF_052426305.1. Classification (NCBI taxonomy): domain Eukaryota; kingdom Metazoa; phylum Chordata; order Testudines; family Trionychidae; genus Pelodiscus; species Pelodiscus sinensis. Next base: position 54,880,394 of record NC_143055.1, on the reverse strand, counting down.
AATTCGAACTAGTGGGAGGCTAGCCCTTCCCAGCTTTCCCTGGTGGCCACTCTGGGCACCACCAGGGAAACTCTTCTGCCCCCCTCCTGGCCCCGGAGCCCTTAAAGGGGCACGGTCTGGCTACGGTGCCCATGCCAGGTGCAAGCCTGCCAGATCCCAGCCAGCAGACCCTGCACCTGGCACGGCACAAATCAGCCACCCGCTGTCACCCAGCCCTCCGCCTCTTCCCGGGACCAGGCTGGCGGCTCCCAGGAGCCTGCCCGGGGCTGTAAGAGGCGGGTGCCCGCCTGGTCTAGTGCGGAGATCGTGGACCTCATCCACGACCTCTGCACTAGGCACAGGAAAGTGGCCGTCTAGAGCAGGATAGCTGCCAGCCTGGCTACCTAGGAGCAGGTTTGGATGAAAATCAAGGTGGTCCAGTAAGACCCCCGACCCTGAGCCTTGAGCTTAGAACGGCTGTACTGGGTCAGACCAAAGGTCCATCTAGCCCAGTAGCCTGTCTGCCAACAGCGGCCAACACCAGGTACCCCAGAGGGGCTGGACCAAAGACAATGACCAAGCCATTTGTCTCGTGCCATCCATCTCTAGCCTTCCACAAACAGAGGCCAGGGACACCATTTCTATCCCCTGGCTAATACCACTCCATGGACCCATCCTGCATGAATTTATCTAACTTCTCTTTAAACTCTGTTCTAGTTCTAGCCTTCACAGCCTCCTGCAGCAAGGAGTTCCACAGGTTGACTATTTGCTTTGTGAAGAAGAACTTTCTGTTATTAGTTTGAAGTCTGCTACCCATTCATTTCATTTGGTGTCCTGTAGTCCTTCTATTATGGGAACTAATGAAAAACTTTTCTTTATGCACCCTCTCCACACCACTCGTGTTTTATAGACCTCTATCATATCCCCCCTCGGTCTCCTCTTTTCTAAGCTGAGAAGTCCCAGTCTCTTTAGCCTCTCTTCATATGGGATCTGTTCCAAACCCCTGATCATTTTAGTTGCCCTCCCGTCTCCCACCCTCTCTCTTCCCCTCTCCCAGCTCCTTTTCCCAGTCTCCCCGAGTTTTGTTCAATAAAGAGAGTTTCTATTTTTGACCACACATGTTCTTTATTTTGTACATCAGGAAGGGGGGCTAGGGAGGGGTAAGTGGAAGGAGGTGAGGGAGGAATGGGATACGAGCCCCTGATGGGGAGGACTGGGGTGGCTCTGCGGGCTCCTCGGGGTGGAAGCTCTCCTGCAGCCCCCCGATTGACCCCACTCCCACCGGATGGCAGCCTGTGGCAAGTGCAGCTGGGCTGATGGCCGAGTGCTGTGATGTGCCGAGTGTAGGCATTCAGGGCACTCCAAGCCAGGACTGCTTTGCTGTCCCTCATCGAGTTAGACAGGCGAGCGGGGAACCCCTGAGAACTGTCTGTCCGGGGTGGGGGTCGGGTCCCTTTAAGCACAGCCCTCGGCTAGCCTTAGACAGCAGCTCCATGCTCTAAGTCCTAACCTGATGCCCTACTGGCACTGCTTCCGGCCATCCTTAACCCCGGTTCAGTGTCTACTCAACGTGGACATGCTAGTTCGAATTAGCAAAACGCTAATTCGAACTAGTTTTTAGGTCTAGATGCACTAGTTCGAATTAGCTTAGTTTGAATTAACTAATTAGAATTAAGTTAGTTCGAATTAGTGCTGTAGTGTAGACATACCCATAGAGATGTAGCCATGTTAGTCTGGTGTAGCTGAAACAAAAAACAGGACTATGTAGCACTTTAAAGACTAACAAGATGGTTTATTAGATGATGAGCTTTCGTGGGCCAGACCCACTTCCTCAGATCAAACAGTGGAAGAAAATTGTCACAACTTTGCAGGAGGAGTAACAGGTAGATCGATTTAGGGCTTTATTTCGAAATACCAGGTCCCTGCCTTGTGTAAATGTGGGCAGTTAGTCCGGACTTGTAAATTTCAAAAATGGCGACCGGCCGGGAAGATGCAAATCAAGCATGGGATATTTAAATCTCGGGCTTGATTTGCAACTTCGAATACCTACATTAGCCTCCCTAGTTCGAACTAGGGGGCTAGTGTAGACATACCGTCAGAGGCATTTCATATTTTGCAGGTATTTGTTGTTTTTTAATTTGGGAGGAGCAGCTATGTGTGCAAATTAAATTTTGTCATTTGAGTGATGGAACTTTTTGTTCTTTATACAGTTTTTGTCCATTTTATCTTGGTTTTTATTTTTTCTTCTCTATTTTTTCATGTCTTTATAGTATAGATTTCTCTATATCTATCCACAAAACACAAATAAACATAAAATAAGGTTGATGAATTCCAAAGTATTGCTATTTTAATGGTATCTGATTAAAATGTACCTCCCTTAACAGGGTCTCCCTGGTCTGGCACAGGTCATGGATGTTCCTATACCACAGAGCCCAGGAAGAGGGAAGTCTGTTGGGGGGGAGGAGCAGCATAGGGGGCACTGGCAGCTCAACTGGGAGCTCAGTGTGTATGCGGGGGAGGGGAAGGATCGCACAGCACAGAGTTCTGGCCCCAGAGGCTGCCAAGCAGCTCTGGTCCCTAGTGGCAGCCAGGGAGCTCTGGTCCCTAGTGGCAGCCAGGGAGCTCTGTCCCTGGTCACAGAGCTCCAGCCCTGGCCTGCTTCCCTGGCCTTGGCTGCACAGCTCTGGCCCCATCGGTGAAGTGTGAATGAAAATTCTGAAGTTTCTCTCTATAATCTGGTGTTAAAGTCTCTTTGAAGTAAGATGCATGTAGTAAGGTCGTTAAGACTATGTCCAGGTAGGTTGAAATGCAAACTGACAGGTTTTTCCTTGTGAAGATGTCTGATGACTGTTTTGTGGGCATTAATTCTTTGGTGAAGTGTCTGAGAAGTCTGTCCAATATACGTAGCAGAAGTACACTATTGGCACATGATGGCATAAATTATATTTCTGGATGAACAGGAATATGTGTCCTTGATCGTATAACTGACATGTTTACGTCCAGTGATGGTGTCACCAGAGTAAATATGTGGACAAAGCTGGCAACAGGGTTTGTTGCAAGGGAAAGTTCCAGGTTGGTATTAATGTGGTATGTCCTATGGTTGTTGTAAGAATCAGCCTGTGGTTAGGTGGTTGTCTATAGAAGAGTATGGGTCTGTCCTTCAGAGCGTCTCGTCTCGGAGTATAGTATCCTGTTCCAGTATAGGTTGTAGGTTATTGATAATGTGTTGGAGGGATTTAAATTGGGGGCTATAGGTGATGACAAGTGGTGTTCTATTGTTGGTTTTCTTGGGCCTATTTTGAAGTAGATGGTTTCTGGGTATTCATCTGGCTCTTTCAATTTGTTTTTTTATTCCCCCCGGAGGGTAACTGAGATTTACAAATGCTTGGTAGAGATCTTGAAGTTTCTGGTCTCTGTCAGTGGGATTAGACCAGATGTGGTTATACCTAAGGGCCTGACTATAGATGATGGATCATTTGGTGTGTCCTAGATGGAAGCTGGAGGCATGTAGGTAAGTGTAGCAGTCAGTAGGTTTTCTATAGAGAGTGGTATTTAATTTTCCATTAGTGATTTGTACTGTGGTGTCCAGGAAATGGATCTCTCATGTTAAGGATCTCTCATAGTAAATGATATAACAATATACTATAGCTATACAATATATGGCTTGATATTGTTAATTCTGAATCAAATATCGTGTATCATAGAATCATAGAATACTGGAACTGGAAAGGACCTCAAGAGGTCATCAAGCCCTGTTTTTATGTGTCAACACAATGCAATTGAAATGACGTATAGTAAATGACTCAAATAAATAATCAATAAAAATATTTTCTTAGAAAAAATGCATTTGCTTCGGGGCATTTACTTGAGATTTAGACCAGTGTAATGGAGTACAAAAATTGTCCATAACATTCATATTAGTACAATGTATTCAATAGTGGCGAGGAGTCCTATGGCACCTTAGGGTATGTCTACACTACCCCCCTAGTTCGAACTAGGGGGGTAATGTATGCATACCGAACTTGCTAATGAAGCCCGGGATTTGAATTTCCCGGGCTTCATTAGCATAAAGCCAGCGCCGCCATTTTTAAAAGCCAGCTAGTGCGAACCCCGTGTCGCGCGGCTACACGCGGCACGGACTAGATAGTTCAGATTAGGCTTCTAATCCGAACTATCTGTACGCCTCGTTCCACGAGGCGTACAGATAGTTCGGATTAGGAAGCCTAGTGGAACGAGGTGTACAGATAGTTCGGATTAGGAAGCCTAATCTGAACTATCTAGTCTGTGCCGCGTGTAGCCGCGCGGCACGGGGTTCGCACTAGCCGGCTTTTAAAAATGGCGGCGCCGGCTTTATGCTAATGAAGCCCGGGAAATTCAAATCCCGGACTTCATTAGCAAGTTCGGTATGCATACATTACCCCCCTAGTTCGAACTAGGGGGGTAGTGTAGACATACCCTTATAGACTAACTGAATGTATTCAATATTGCATAGCATCTTTTTTATATTATTTTGGTCAATGTTTTAGGTCAAATGTCTCTGCCAGTTAAACCTATATATAACTGTAGGAAGGCCCGGAAAAAATTGTAACTATTTTAAATTAGGTGATTGGTTTCATTGAACTTGCCAATATAAAATAATCTGTAATGTGTCTTTAATGCCAATATAAAATCATTATGCTATGACCCAGCACTAGGATATCTGGTATTTGTGTGTGTTGTGCAAATATTCTGATGCAAGCATTCAGTCAGGTTTGAAAAACAAATGGTCTTTGAGGAAAAAAATATATCTTCTTCTTATGATAAAATACTGGGGTCTAAATCCTCAGGTATGCCAGAAATTGGATCAGTGCAGCTGACAAGAAGTTCAGGCTTTAAAGCACATTTATGCACTCCTGAATGTGGGGCAGGTAAATACCAATTCATCTGCTAGTAGTGTAACTTAAAACAGCTTCAGGGAGCAGCAGAGGGGGCTGTGGAGTAGGCCATAATCTAGTTCCATGTGTCAATAACATGCCATGTTATAAAAATAATATATAGCCATTAATTTTGGATACTGAGGTGATACATTAGCAATAAACAATGCAATAAGCAGACAGATGTACATAAAACAAAATGTAATTACACATGCTAAGAGGTCAATGTTACGTGGTGAGAGTCTACTGTTTGGCAACCACCAAGACTTGATTGCATTTCTGAATCATTGGTCATTCACCTGTCTAAGTCCCTTCTAAATCCCCACTTTCTCCAGTTCTCAGTAGGTGGCTTATAAATAGCTAATACATACGCCATATTTAGTGATAATTTTCAGGTTAAATTGCATTTTGCTTAATACAGTATTTGTTCTAATGTGCTTTATGGAGAGCCATTTGCTCATATCCTTCTCTCTAACCATTTGACACTAGTAGAATAATAGAATCCTAGGGTTGGAAGAGACCTCAGAAAGTCATGGAGTCCAAACTCCTGTCCAAAGCAGGACCAACCCCAACTAAATCATCCCAGCCGGGGCTTTGTCAAGCCAGGTCTTAAAAACCTCAACTTGAGACCACTTCTCCTTCTGCTGTCATCTATCACCACTGAGAACGGCCTCTCTCTATCCTCTTTGGAACCCCTCTTCAGATCGAGAAAGGCTGCTATCAAATCCCCCCTCACTCTTCTCTTCTGCTGACTAAATAAGCCCAAATCCATCAGCCTCTCCTTGTATATCATGTACTCCAGCCCCTTAATCATTTCTGTTGTTATATAGCCTGAATCCTCACTTGGCTAATTACTCTGCAGAGAGATGTGTAAAACAATTGTTAGATTCTGCTCATTGCCCTGTTCAGTTCATTTCACATGCCATTTTATATCGCCATCAATTAATGTAATAAGCAGCAAGTTTAAGGAAGCACTTCATCAGGAAGTATTTCACACAACACACAATGAAATCAACCTGTGGAACTCATTTCCAGGGGATGTTGTGATGGTCAAAAGTTATAACTAGGTTAAAAAAAAGAATTTCATGATGGGGTTGCCCATCAATGGTGATTATCCAAAGAAACAACCTTATGCTTTGGGATTCTAAACCTCTGACCACCAGAAACTGGGACTGGATGAAAAGGGAATAGATCACTCCATAATTACTCTATTCTGTTCATGCCCTTTGAAGCATCTGACACTGGCCACTGTCAGAAGACAGGTTACTGGGCTATCTGGGTCATAGGTCTGACCCAGCATGGCCATTATTTTGGTCTTATGTAATTGCTTGTCTGTTCACTGGGCTTTCTCATGTGGAATTCTATCTTGTCACTCCTCATGTTCTGTATGTATTTAAAGCCATAGGAGAAGTTAGTAAAATGTACTAGGCTATGCTGTTTCCAGTGTGTGATTGACAGTGAGTCCTAACTTTGTCTCCATTTCAATGGAGCAGGACAGTACTTTTGTGTTTAGTTTGGAAAGGATAAGACTGAGAGGGGACATGATAGTAGTTTTCTAAAAGGGTGTCAAAAGGAAGAGAGAAAAATTGTTCTCCTTGAACTCTGAGGATAGGACAAGAAACAATGGGCTTAAACTTCAGCAAGGGCAGTTTAGGTTGAATATTAGGAAAAACTTCCTCACTGTCAGGGTGGTTAAACACTGGACTAAGTTGCTTAGGGAGTTTGTGGAATCTCCATCACTGAAGATATTTAAGAGCAGGTTAGACAAACATCTATCGGGGATGGTACTCTATGATCTCTTGAGGTCCCTTCCAGTTCTAGTGGTCTATGATTCTATGAGTACAGTTGGGAGACTTACCCTGAAAGCAAAACTTGAATCTGGGTGGCTTCATGGATGGGACCAATTGGCTGAGACACAGTCCAGAAAAAAAGAGACCGTAGGTTAGAAAAAATCAGAAGAAAGGTCAAATATTTTGTTGCCTCCCTTCACAATGAGAGTATGTCTGCCATTCTTTATTACCCTTCATTCTCAGTCTGTGGGCCATCTTGGATCTTTAGCTCTTTGAGATCTCTATATAGTGGCCAGTAGTGTCTAAGAATATATTTTAACTTTAGCAGTCAGCAATTTTTCAAATGAGGACATCATTACAGCATTTGTAATCCGCTATCAGGAGGGAAAGAGGAAGTCATGGCTCTGTCCCCCAAAACTCTAAACCAGCCCAGAGAGCAAGGCCAGTGGATGGAACAAATAGTTCACAATCCTGAGCTTATAGAGCAGCCCTGGAAGAATTTATGCTTTTATTTGGCACAATCTACCAGTGCTCCCCATAGACTGCTGGGTCTGTCCATTGCCCTCAACTAAGGACACAATAAAACCCTTAAAAATAAACTTCAGAGGCCTCATTTCCAAGGAGGAGATGAAATAGTTGTTAGATATGATAGAAAACACAGAGGGACAGCACTCTATTTAAGGAAGGCATATCTGGGTTCTACACTAATCTTTGTGATGTTATATTTCAAGTTAATCAGAAGCAAATGGAGAAGAATTTCAATTCTTGTATTTGAATGATAAATTGCAGATACTTTATTGCTAAATCAGCATCTATGATTTGATCTTTGTAGCACTGAGAATAACTATTGCAGGCTTATCTGATTCAAAACTCTTTTTAAGTTGGCCAAGGCTGCATGGTACCTTTAGGTACCAGCAATTCTATTAGTAAATGATGTAATTTCTATAAGGTCATTTTGTTTAACCTATGATATTGTATGTTTTCTTGAACTAAAGAAGAAAAACTATTTTCTCTCAGCGTGAGTGCCAAACTGATTTGGGTGGGAGTACAGAAAGGGATTGTTTTTTCCATGAACTGTAATCCCTTGTTTCAGTGTTATTTAGGAATTATAGATAGAAAAGAATGCTATGGAGTGCCATGAAATTATTATGACAAGAGAAATTGCAATAGCAATAGATTTGGAAAATATATTTTTTTTCCATTTCAGAGATATGTGAACATGGTGTATAGAATTTCATGTTATTTTTTACTATGTAATCAATTAACTATTTTAATTCAGGGCAGACACTTCTTTTCCTGTTTCACAGCAAGATTACCTCTAATTAGCCAGTTTAATTAAACAGTCTAATTAGCCTAAAGGTTAAAGCAAAGAGTTTACAATTTTTATTGTGTATTTCTTTTTGCCAAGGAACAAATGATATTTTCTTCTTCTTCCCTCATCATTGTAATGTTTTATGACTAGTGAAATTTCAGGAAATTTTTAACTTGTGATGAAAACAGAAATAGCCACAAAATGGGGGGAAAAAAGATTTGGAGTAGGATTCAGAAAGTGCAGGGATGTTTGCTTTCAGAAATGGGGAAGGATTGTTTTGGTCACATAAAATCATCTTTAAATTAGATCTCTCACAGAGTGAATAAAGGATTTCCTACTAAACCCTTTATGCTTTTTGGGGGCTCAGTTCTGCGGTTCTTATGCACATGGACTTCTATATTAGTTCTATTTCTTTGTTGTGTTGGATAAACCATGTTGGTTCTTGTTTTTTATTTTTCTAGAAACTATCCATTTTTTAAAAAAGCATCTTTGCAGCTGTTCCTACAAATGGCCCAAATAATCTGGTCCCCACAAAGCTTTTGCTAACCAATCGCCTCTTCCAGCTGGCTCCCCTTCCTGCAGTTGTCTTCTTAGAAAAGATCCAACAACCTGATATATCTCCCCTCACTGGGGGTATGTCTATACTACAAAGTTAATTCGAACTAGCGGAGCGCTTAGTTCGAACTAGGTAAACCTCAATGTACGAGGACTAAGCCTAGTTCGAATTTACTAGTTTGAATTAAGGGGTGTGTAGCCCCTTAATTCAAACTAGTGGGAGGCTAGCCCTTCCCAGCTTTCCTTGGTGGCCACTCTGGCCAACACCAAGGAAACTCTATTGCCCCCCTCCCGGCCCCGGGCCCCTTAAAGGGGCACTGGCTGGCTACGGTGCCCGTGCCAGGTGCAAGCCTGCCAGCACCCAGCTAGCAGACCCTGCACCTGGCACGGCTTGAGCCAGCCACCTGATGCCCCCCAGCCCTCCCCCTCTTCCCGGGACCAGGCTGGCGGCTCCCGGGAGCTTGCCCGGGACCGCAAGAGGCGGGCACTCGCCTGGTCTAGTGCAGACATCGTGGACCTCGTCCACGACCTCCGCACTAAGCACAGGAAAGTGGCCGTCTAGGGCAGGATAGCTGCCAGCCTGGCCACCCAGGAGCAGGTGTGCATGAAAATCAAGGTGGTCCACTAAGACCCCCGACCCTGAGCCCTGAGCTTAGAATGGCCGTCCTGGGTCAGACCAAAGGTCCATCTAGCCCAGTAGCCTGTCTGCCAACAGTGGCCAACACCAGCTACCCTGGAGGGGATGGACTGAAGACAATGACCAAGCCATTTGTCTCATGCCATCCCTCTCCAGCCTTCCACAAACTTTGGGCAGAGACACCACTCCTACCCCCTGATTAATACCACTCCATGGTCCCAACCTCCATCACTTTATCTCACTTCTCTTTAAACTCTGTTCTAGTTCTAGCCTTCACAGCCTCCTGCAGCAAGGATTTCCACAGGTTGACTCTTTGCTTTGTGAAGAACAACTTTCTGTTACTAGTTTGAAGCCTGCTACCCATTCCATTCCTTTGGTGTCCTCTAGTCCTTCTACAATGGGAACTAATGAAGAACTTTTCTTGATGTACCCTCTCCACCCCACTCATGCTTTTATAGACCTCTATCCTATCCCCCCTCAGTCTCCTCTTTTCTAAACTGAAAAGTCCCAGTCTCTTTAGCCTCTCTTCATATGGGACCTCTTCCAAACCTCTGATCATTTTAGTTGCCCTCCCCTCTCCCACCCTCTCTCTTCCCCTCTCCCACCTCCTTTCCCAGTCTCCCCGAGTTTTGTTCAATAAAGAGAGTTTCTATTTTTGACCACACATGTTCTTTATTTTGTACATCAGGAAGGGGGACTAGGGAAGGGTAAGTGGAAGGAGGTGAGGGAGGAAGCCCCGAATGGGGAGGACTGGGCTGGCTCTGCGGGCTTCTGGGGGTGGAAGCTCTCCTGCAGCCCCCCAACTGCCCCCTCTCCCCAGATGGCAGCCTGCGGCAAGTACAGCCGGTCTGATGGCCGAGTGGTGTGATGTGCCCAGTGTGGGCACTCAGCGCACTTCAAGCCAAAACTGCTTTGCAAGCGGGGCACCCCTAAGAACTGTCTGTCCGGGGTGGGGCTCGGGTCCCTTTAAGCACAGCCATCGGCTAGCCTGAGACAGCAGCTCCACGCTCTAAGTCCTCATCTGATGCCCTGCCGGCACTGCTTCCGGCCAGCCTTAACCCTGGTTCAGGGTCCACTTAATGTGGACATGCTAGTTCGAATTAGCAAAACGCTAATTCAAACTAGTTTTTTAGTCTGGATCCATTAGTTCGAATTAGAGCTGTAGTGTAGACATACCCTGGATTACTGCAACAGGTGGCTTCTTACAGGTATGTATACTGCTGTCTCACTATTCTGTGGACTTTTTGTAGCATTTGATCCTGTTGTCTTCTTGATTCAGAGTATCTCCAATGCATGTCCCTATATTTGCTTATCTGTTTCCTGTTTGCCCTTTTTATGTCTATCTCCATGTATCACTCTTAATTTTATCTTCATTTGTCCCTTTCACTGGTGGGTCCTTCTATATCTTCTATGCCCTAATGCCTGTGTCTTTTGTGTCCCCTTTCTCACGTGATCTTGTATCACTAGTGCCTCCATCATTCTGCTGTAATCCAGACATTGGTACCCTCTGGTGCATGAGCATAATGGGTCATTCTGCCTATCTTTGTCTCTTTCTCAGGCACATCTCATAGCTCACATTTCTTAGCAACAGGTCAACAATGTAATGGGTGGATTCTTTTCACCAGGGTAGGTAGGAAGACGATAACCAGGAACTGGAGGGAAGCTGCTCCTGGAGTCCAGATAATGGTGAGATTGGAAAGTTATTGGAGGGGGGAGAAAAAGAAGCATGTTACTACAGCTGGAAATCCCATTTTTGCAGGAAGGGAGGTGGAGCAGAGGACTAGAAAAGAGCTTCTTAAAGAGCAGGGGATGTTGGGGAGAAGACCATCAGAACAATTGGTGCTAATCTGACCAGGGATAGAAGATGGCTCAGAAGGAATTGAAGAAAAGCAGGGTGAACTGGATACGGCAGTGGGGAGGAAGGGAATAGGCTTGCACCCAGTTTAGGTGAAAGCACTCTTCTCTTCCTTCCTTTTCCTGTCTACACAACTGCATTTATGGTCTCCACCACCAATCAATCCTCCCTGAGAACTTTGTATTCTCCAGGCAGCTGAATTTCCTCTCCCTGCTTGGCTGCTTTCAATGCTTCCAGGCAGGCAAGGATGGTTTTCATGTATCTCTTACGGTCAGATTCTCCAGAAAACAGTGACTGAGGCAGCTGTTGTCTTCTATTTTCATAGAATCATAGAAGTGGAAGGGACCTCAAAAGATCATTGAGTCCAGTCCCCTGTCCTCCCGGTAGGACTAAGCACTCTCTAGATCATCTCTCACAGGTGTCTGCCTAACCTGCTTTTAAATATCTTCAGTGATGGAGATTCTACAACTTTCCTAGGAAATTTATTCCAGTGTTTAACCACCCTCACAGTGAGGAAGTTTTTCCTAATGTCCAACCTAAACCTCCCTTGTTGCAACTTAAGCCCATTGCTTCTTGTCCTATCCTCAGAGTTCAAGGAGAACAATTTTTCTCCCTCCTCCTTGTAACACCCTTTTAAATACTTGAAAACCGCTATCATATCCTATCTCAGTCTTCTCTTTTCTAAACTAAACAAGCCCAGTTCTTTTAATTTTCCCATATATGTCATGTTTTCTTGACCTTTAATCATTTTTGTTGCTCTTCTCTGGACCGTCTCCAATTTTTCCATGTCTTTCTTGAAATGTGATGCCCAGATCTGGACACAACACTCCAACTGAGTCCTAATCAGTGCAGAGTAGAGCGGAAGAATGACTTCTCATGTCTTGCTCACAATGCTCCTATTAATGCATCCCAGAATCATGTTTGCTTTTTTTGCAATGGTGTCACACTGTTGACTCATGTTTAACTGGAACAAATATTAAAGGACATCTTACAATGGAAGACTTAACAAAATTTGTGAGACTAGTGCCAGACAAATTCAAATAAAACTATGCACTATGACCCCCTAAATCCCTTTCTTAAGTACTCCTTCTTAGACAATCACTTCCCATTCTATATGAGAAAAACTGATTGTTCCTTCCTAAGTGGAGTACTCTGCATTTGTCCTTATTAAACTTCATCCCGTTACTTCAGACCATTTCTCTAGTTTGTCAAGATCATTTTGAATTTTGATCCTATCCTCCAAAGCACTTACAGCCCCTCACAGCTTGGTGTCATCTACAAACTTATTAATCATATTCTATGCCAATATCTAAATTGCTGATGAAGGTATTGAACAGAACCTGTCCCAAAACAAACCCCTGTGGGACCCCATTTGTTATGCCCTTCCAGCATTATTGTGAACTGTTAAATACTATTATCTTCTAGCCAGTTATGCACCCACCTTAAAGTGGCCCCATTTAGGTTGCTTTTCCCTAGTTTATTTATAAGAAGATCATGTGAGACAGTGTCAAATGCCTTACTAATGTCTAGGTATACCACATCCACCACTTCTCCCTTATCCACAAGGCTTGTTATCCTATCAAAGAAAACTATCAGATTGGTTTGACATGATTTGTTCTTTACAAATCCATGCTGGCTGTTACCTATCACCTTATTATCTTCCTGATGTTTGCAGATGGATTCCTTAATTACTTGTTCCATTATCTTCCCTGGCACAGATGTAAAACTGACTGGTTTGTAGTTTCCTGGGTTGTTCTTATTTCCCTTTTTATAGATAGGCACTATATTTGCCCTTTTTCAGTCTTCTGGAATCTCTCCCAACTTGCATGATTTTTCAAAGATGATAGCTAAAGGCTCAGATGACTCCTCTGTCAGCTCCTTGAGTATTCTGGGATTTCAGCTGGTCCTGGCGACTTGAAGACATCTAACTTTTCTAAGAAAGTTTTAACTTGTTCTCTTATTTTAACTTCTAAACATATCCCATTTTCACTAGCATTCTCTATGTTAGGCATCCCATTACTATCCATCTTCTTGGTGAAAACCGAAACAAAGAAGTCATTAAGCACCTCTGCCATTTCCAAGTTTCCTGTTATTGTTTCTTCCTCTACACTGAGCAATAGGCTTACTTTGTCCTTGGTCCTCACTTTGCTCCTAATATACTCGTAGACTATCTTCTTGTTACCCTTTATGTCCCAAATTAGATTTAGCTCATATTGTGCCTTTGCCTTTCTAATGTTGCCCCTGCATACCTGTTTTGTTTGCTTATATTCATCCCTTGTAATTTGAACTAGTTTTCACTTTTTATATGACTCCTATTTGATTTTTAGATCATATTTTGTGCTACATGGATACTTTTAATATCACAAGGCCAGTTTTTAATATTGTTATTAAGTTATAGCAGCTGCCTGGCACTCTGGTTGGAGTTGTGAACACTTGGGGCTGTTTTTAAACCAGGGACAATCCTTGCCCTGACAGACTAGTAGTCAGGTATGGAAACCCAACTGTCAATAGCAAGTGTTTGTATCATGCAAGGTACTGTAACAATGTCACTTCAAATGGGTTGAAACCTCCAGGAGGGAAGCGACCCTGACTCCTGAATTAATTCTGACAGGAAGTTCAGAGCAGTATCTCCCTTCCTGCCTCTGGGAGCATGGGAAGAAGCTCAGGAAAGCCAATTCTAGCAGCTGGAATGAGCAATGTATCTAGTTGGTAAATGAATGAGGTTTGTTTGCTTACTAAAATTATGTCTCTGTCATTCTGAGGATTATGCCTGTTATGCTAGCACAGCAGTACGTGGCCTGTGAGATCACATAATTCATGAGTGTGAAGGCAATGTCAAGGCTTTATGCAAGCAGTGGCATTGGAGCAGTTTTATAGTGAGGGTGCTGAAGGACATACAACAAAACTATAAACCCTGTGCATGATGGAAATCACTTCAAGTCAGGGGTATTGTTGTACCCCCTGAATTCTGAGTTCTAGCAATCCTATGTGAAAGCTGTCACTCAGTACACTGATCACTGTCATTTTCCAATGCCGTGATTACAAATCCTAGGTGAAATCCTGAACCCATTGTAATCCATAGGCATTTTGCTATTAATTTTAATTGGTCCAAGATCTCACTCCCGGTATTCAACTCAGTTAAAGGATATTGAGATAGTGCTACTAGTGCAACTCAGTTAAAGGATACTGAAGAGGTGCTATATAAAATGCATTTTTCTTTTATTCTAGTTTCAGGCTTCCAAACAGCAAACACTCAGAAGGTATGTCTACACTACAGCGTTATTTCGAAATATCTTATTTCGAAATAGTTAATTTGAAATAAGTAATTTCAAAATAATGAGTCTACACACAAAATGCATTTTGAAATAGTGCTTTGCTATTTCAAAATAGCGCGTCCACACTGATTGGTTGCTGAATCGCATTTAGGGCAGCTGAAACTGGTTCCAGCAGGGCATCAGGTCAGGAGTTGCTTTGTGTGGCTGCTGCCTGAGGCTATCTGAGACTTGTGCTTAAAGGCACCCCCCTGGACAGCCGGTTCTCAGCTTTCCCTGCTTGCTTGCCTACCTTGCTGAGGGACAACAAAGCATTTTTTTCCTCTGCTTGATTTGGTTGCCCTGACTCGGGACACCACAGCACTTGACATCATGGAGCCAGAGCTGCCTCTGAGCACTTTGGTGCTCATTTTGGATGTCTTGCTGCAAGCCTGGCTGCAAGTGCTGGAGACTGCCTGGCAGCATATGCTGCAGTCCAACCCCCAGGACCTCTTCCAGATCCCCCTGGGGGCTGTGGAGGAGCAGCAGCATCACCCGGACACCAGCATGCCCTGCCGCATCTAGCGTCTGGACACCAGCAGCGACTGGTGAGACCATATTGTCCTGGAACACTGGGGAGACCAACAATGGACCCAGAACTTCAGAATGAACAAGGATACCTTCCTCAAGCCCTGTGAGTGGCTCACCCTTACTCTGTGGTGATGGGAAATGCACATGAGGCCCGCCATTCCCCTCCACAAGCGTGTGGCCATTGCCCTATGGAAGGTCTCCATGCCAGATAGCTACTGATCCATGGAGAACAAGTTCAGTGTGGGGAGCTCCACTGTCGAAGCAGTGCTGATGCAGGTATGGCAATCTCAGGCCACCTTGCCAGGAGTGTGTGTGTGTGTGAGGAGGCGATGGGCATCCGCCTCACTGATTTGTACGTGGTGATCGAAGGGTTTGGTGCCCTGGGCTTCCCAAACTGTGGGGGCGGGGGAGAGCAATCGATGGGACACACATCCCCATCCACACCCTGGAACACCAGGCCTCCCTGTACATCAACCGGAAGGGATACTTTTCAGGGGCAGCACCTGCAGGCTCTGGGCTGGCAGACCTGGAGCTGGCACAGGCCCTGTGGCCAAACAGACCCTTCCCCTTTAAGGGCTCCATGGCTGGGTGGGGGGAACAGAAGATTTTTTTCTGTTTTGGCCCACAGTGGCCACCAGGGCACCCAGGGAGGGTTGGAGGCCCCCTATTTCGAAATAAGAATCTACACAGAGCTTATTTTGATTTAGCTATTTCGAATTTGGCTTTATTCCTCATATAACGAGGTTTGCCAAATTCAAAATAAGTGCTCTGCTATTTCAAATTAATTTTGAAATAGCTATTTGACTGTATAGATGCTAGGAAAGTTATTTCAAATTAACTGCTGTTATTTCGAAATAACTTTGCTGTGTAGACATACCCTGAGATACAATGCCTGATTTATTTTCAAACCAGTGTGGCCAACTTTCTCGTTAATAATGAAATGAGATCAGTGCCTACACAACAGTAGTCTCAAATGTAATAATTTGTAAAATAACTAATAGACCTATATTACACCAAAATAAAGTGTATGACAACAATCTGATTTGTCTGTTTAATGCTCTTTACTCTTTGAACAAAATGTTGGGTGGTTGCTAATGCTAAACTTGCATGAAATTGCTTTGACATAACGATAAGAAGAGTGACTTTGAAGGACAGAGCAAGTTCCACAAAGGGTTTATGTTGGAACACAGGACAAAGTCCTATTGCTTAAGCATAAAGGGTATGGGATATAAACATGTTTACCTTGGTGCTATGTATAATTATAATTAAAACACAAAGACATGCCTTTGAAACCTCTATTGAGTTTTATCACTGAGTCATAGAAAATGAAATCTCAAAATTAGAAATTTGAACAGCACTTTGTTTTACTCTACTGCTAATCTTCATAAACAAGAATGCAGGTTAATGCCTTTTAAACTTTTATACTGATCTTCTTAAAACTCATTCTATGATCAATTTTGGTCATGTTTTAGCACCTAGCTAATTCTGATTAGCATTACAACCCAGTACAATAAAAGCAGTTTAATCAGAAATTGCAAATGAGCCTAAACCAAATCTACTATAATCAGCTATTTTGCTGACTTTGCTTTAGTAGCAGGATTGTCAAGCACAGCATGAATTAGTTGTATGTATGAATGGCTTTAGGATATGTTTGATACTGATTTAGAAGAGAATTTCCATAAACAGCAGTTAAAACTTAATTAAAAATAAAAACCCTGTAGTATGCTTTTAAGGGTGAGCAATCTTTGATAAATTAGTGATGAGAAAATCTTTCCTCAGCTAATCCTTTTTGTTTTCTAAGTGAATGTCATAAGCAAACAGCCCATGCATTTGAAATGTGGACAGTTGTTATAGATTCTAATCATTATAATAAATGTATAATAAGCATAATCTCTGAATGCGCCATGTGCAGCAATTTATTCTGCCTTTTTATGAAAAGTTGTTGTGTTTACTTTGCCATGAAGCATCTTGTGCTAATTAAAAATGACTTAGCACTGATGACCCATTAAAATAATCAAGCATTCATTTTATGATGCTCAAGAATCTAGTTGAGGAAGAGTAGGGAAAATTTTAAATTTGCTTAAAATAAACTGGTTTAAAAGAATATTCCAAAGCTTTACTCCAACAACTTTTAAGTAAAGAGCTAGTTTAAATAAAAATTTGACTGTTTATAGAAAATGAATAGAAAAACAGTAGTGGCAATGATATAAAAGCATCATTTCTACTCATGGTGTATGGAGAACATATTTATTTAGAAATAAATGAAATAAAAAACAAATAATCTAAAAGGAAACAATTAAGGGCCCTAAAATCTAAAATTAAGTGAAAAAAGAAACTTCATCAGTGAATAATAGGAACAAAAGTTTGACTTAGCCAGATATTGGCCTGTTTGAAATATGTTTGCCCTTTTTTCTTAGCACTTTTATCAATCTTTTGTAGAAAGATGCAGATCTAAATTCTTTAAAGATATTCACTTTTATTTTGATATATTAAAAATGTACTCATCTGAGATCTGAATTAGGAATCTCCAGAGCTGAAAGTATGAGAGTAAACTTCTGGCCCTCTGGAGTTAACAGTTTCCACTCTAGCTCATTTGATAAAGTGGGTTTTACCCTCATAAGTTTATGCCCTAATAAATCTGTGTCTAAACCCTGGTCTACATTTTGAAATAACAAGTGCAGTGTCCACACTACCAAGCCTATTTTTTTAAAATAAGGGACTGATTATTTGAAAATAGTAATGCCTGCTTTGCATGAGAAATAATGCTTATTTTGAAATAGTTATTGCGTTAGGGTGTGTCTAGACTACATCCCTCTGTCGGCAGCGCTCCCAAAGGCCTCCTGGATACTGATAGCCCCCCGATGGACCTCCCGGATGGCAGCCTGCAGAAAGTGCAGCCAGGCTCACAGCAATGTGTCCAAGAGAGGCACCAGAGTGCCCGGGGGCAGCTCTGGCTCCATGTTGCAGAGTGCTGTGGTGTCCTGAGTGAGGGCAATCAGAGCATGCAGAGACAAATGCTTTGCTGTCCCTCATCGAGGTAGGCTAGCAAGCAGGGAAAGCTGAGAACTGGCTGTCCAGTGGGGGTCCCTTTAAACACAGGCCTCAGGTAGCCTCAGGCAGCAGCCACTCAAAGCAACTCCTGACCTGATGCCCTGCTGGACCTGGTTCCGGCTGGCCTTCAATGCGATTCAGCATCCACTCAGTGTGGACGTGCTATTTTGAAACAGAAAAAAAGCTATTTCAAAATGCATTTTGTGTGTAGACGCGTTATTTTGAAATAAGCTATTTTGAAACAACTATTTTGAAATTTGATATTTCAAAATAATGCTGTAGTATAGACATACCCATTGACATTAACAGGAAGAGGATTTCATAAAAAGCCCCTATTGCTTAAGCTAAATATCCACCCTAGGTAGCTAGGGGGCTGAGAAAAACTTCCATTTTCTTTGGGCTGGACAAAAAGATGGTAGCACAGTTCTAAATGACAATGGGCTACATACACATGCATCTACAAAACACTGATAGAAATTAATAGAAGTTGGTCTGATGTCCAGAAGCACAGTTCAGTGCCCCATCCTCATACCTTCATACTCTGAAATTCTTTAAGAAGTATTTTGCCTATACATTATTATAGTGATAAATGTTGATTTTGATCCAAAACATAAAATAAAGTAATAATCAGAAGCAACACAATCTCTGTGTGAGGTAGTTTACACACAACTGGGAAAAAGAGACCCCCACTACAAACACAGATTTCAAAGATGGCTTTACCAGAGCTAAACTCTATGGAAACTGAGCTTGACTGTAGTGCTGTTCTCGCTGAGGCAATTTGTGGCTGCATAACTTAATATGACAAAAAACCCATCCCCTAATCCTAACATACAAATAGGTAATGCCTCATAGTGGCTTAGTCTTCAACAAGTGTGTCTTAATCAATGGATCATTTTTAAAAATGCGCTTAATCATTGAGTTTATGCTGATTTATATGGACTGTAAAATATTTTTATCTGTTATTTATTTCTGCTAATGCACCAATATTGCGGACACAACTCTGCATTTTGATGACTGCTTTCAAAATTTAATTTCTGCTCTTCTTAGCATTGCAAGCCAAGAGCACTGCATGGGTGGTTGATGACTCAAAGAGATAGCTATGGGGGAGACATATGGCTTTATTTACTTCCTTTATGTCTCCCTGCATTCTGGGAAAAGCCCTGATTATTAGGCTGAATGCCTTATAATGGCCTAATACACTTATATAATGTAAATTGAGCTGTAATTATCCCATGGGATTGTTCTGGAATCCCAGGGCAGTGATTGTAGTCCAGCCAGGAATCTTTCCCCCCTAGCTACATCCATATATATAAAGTATACTTGAGCTACAGAGATCCTGAAAAAACTTTAGGAACAGCTAAGCTTGGGAGAAAACTTTGTTTTGACATTGTCAAGGCTGGGTAATGGGCAGACATAACTAATGGCCAGAGCCAGAGAGTGACCAGGAGTTGAGACTCAGCTGGCTCCTTGGGATACTGGGAGAACAGAAACAGTAAATAAACTTGGGATTGGTAACCAGAGTCAGGCCAGGCCAGGATATCAGGGGGTCAGAGGCAGGAGACAAACTGGAGATCAAAACCCCAAATCAGAAGTCAGGAACCAAGCTGCGCCAGAAAAGCTGGTGCAGGAGGCACACAGTATGCTCTCTGAAGTAGGATGGATCCCAGTTATTAAAACAGCTTCCTGTTCCAGTTGCTGGTTTAAGTAGGGTCAGTCAGCCGCTCCAGTAGCATGCCAGGGTAGAGCCTTAAACTACAACTGGGGTTTATGGATGCTGGGTCAACAGTTATCAGCAGGTTGCCAAGTGAGAGGTTGAAGTGTAGCTGATCCTGTGGACCTGGGTGAGGTTGCTATTAAGTTTGCATTTAAAGTAAAATCTAGGAGTAGAAGGGACCATTTCCAGTGTCTGCTGTTTCAGGATAAGTTTGGAAGTATACTGCTTCAGAATTTTGCTGGACTTGCAAAATTTCTTGTACAGTTTTCTTAGTAGCTTTTGCCTTTCATCTTTTTCTCAGTGTTTAGTCATGCTTTTTATGTATGCTGTGTCTTTAGGTCCTAGCACAGGTACCTTCTGACTCAATTAAATTCAACATTTTGTAGTTTAATAAATAAAACTAATTGTAGGAGTTCAGCACTCATAGCATGACAAGAAAATAGAGGCAATTAATTTACCACAAGAAATATAGGTGCATTTGTTATACAGCTAGAAAATAGGCTAACTTGCATATGTAGCCTTCTGTAACATTGCTTGGTAGCGCTTGCATTTTTTTCACTCTAACCTATGAACAAAATTATGTAAATATCCAGATAGAGGCAGATATAAAAACTGGGAACTGGTATCTATTTTCCATCACTAGATAATCTTCCAGAAAAATAAGACAAACAGCACTTGTACTAAACTGCAGGAATCCATTCAGAACAATATAATAATATTCACTATGTTACAAACAAAAAGCAGAGTAAGATTCATAGTGCTGGCACAGGATTTATGCACAAACTAAGTAAGCTACAGCGTGGGACCTCTAAATAAAAAATCCCCTAGTTTTTAGTTGTGTCCTTGCTTCCTCAATCTTTTAGTTGCATTTTCCATTTCCCAATCTTTTAATTACAACAGGTTGAACCTCTCTAGTTTGGATGTCTCTGGTTTGGCAACATCTGGGGTTCAGCATGATTTTAGTTAGCTGGATGTCCACTTATCATGTTTGTAGCCAAGTTTCCTGTGGTCCCCTAAAGTTTGTTAATAGCCACCAGTCCTGTCTCTCCATGCTCTGTGCTGTTATTTAGCTCTAATTTACCTTTAAATGTCCTTTAACAGCCCAGTAAACAGTGGAAATCTTGGTAATGCTGTGAGAAATGGTTTGACAAATTCTTTGGTTCAGCACTGGACAGATCCCAAGGGTGCCTGACTAGAAAGGGGGTCAACCTGTAGATCAGTGTTTCCCAAGTGGTGCTCCTTGGAACCCTGGGGTTCCGCGAAGTGAAAGTAAGGGTTCAGTGAGAACCCGTTCACCCCCCCCCACCCTTACAGAGACAGAGAGGAGCCCAGCACTCAAAGGCGCTGGCTCCTTCTCTGGTTCTCTGCTAGGCTTTCAGACACCTCCTCTCCCCCACTGCCGTTCTGCCTTTACAAAGGGACCTAGTAGCAGCAACAACTGCTAGTCCCACTTCTATTGATCAGCACAAGATTTCTCTCCCACCGTCCCTCTTGTGCTGATCAATAGAAGCAGGACCAGCAACTGTTGCCGCTATTAGGTCCCTTTGTAAAGGCAGAGTGGCAGCGGGGGACAGGGGGGAGATAAAACTTGTGCTGATCAATAAAGGAGGAACCAGCAGCTGCTGCTTCTTCTAGGTCCCTTTGTAAAGGCAGAGTGTGTGTGTGGGTGCTATCAGTTAGTAGTGTGATCACATGCTCTGGTGTATAACACTGGAAATTCTTTACTCATTGTGAGGGAGCAGAAATCCCCATACTCACTGTGAGGATGTGTGGCTCATGTCTGTGACTTTAAGAATACAAGTTAATATCAATATTCCCCATGGATCATTGGTTAAAAGAAGGAACTTTAAGGAAAAAAGGGAGTACTTCAAACTCCCATATTTTTACTGAAACCAGCAAGGAAAATACTGAGGGTATGTCTACACTACAGAGTTAGTTCGAACTAACTTAGTTCGAATTAGTTAATTTGAACTAAGCTAATTTGAACTAACGCGTCTAGAACTAAAAACTAGTTTGAATTAGCGTTTTGCTAATTCGAACTAGCATGTCCACATTAAGTGGACCCTGAACAGGGCTTAAGGATGGCCGGAAGCAGTGCCGGCAGGGCATCAGTGGAGGACTTAGAGCGTGGAGATGCTGTCTCAGGCTAGCCGAGGGCTGCGCTTAAAGGGACCCTACCTCCACCCCAGACAGACAGTTCTCAGGGGTGCCCCGCTTGAAAACCAGTCCTGGCTTGGAGTGCCCTGAGTGCCCACACTGGGCACATCACAGCACTCGGCCATCAGACCGGCTGTACTTGCCCCAGGCTGCCATCTGGGGAGAGCGGGTAATTGGGGGGCTGCAGGAGAGCTTCCACCCCCAGAAGTCTGCAGAGCCAGCCCAGTCCTCCCCATCAGGGGCTCGTGCCCCATTCCTCCCTCACCTCCTTCCACTTACCCTTCCCTAACCCCCCTTCCTGATGTACAAAATAAAGATAACGTTTCTTCCAACATTGACTCTGTCTTTATTGAACAAAACTGGGGGAGACTGGGAAAAGGAGGTGGGAGAGGGGAAGAGAGAGGCTGGGAGAGGGGAGGGCAACTAAAATGATCAGGGTTTGGGAACAGGTCCCAGATGAAGAGAGGCTACAGAGACTGGGACTGTTCAGCTTAGAAAAGAGGAGACGGAGGGCGGACAGGATAGAGGTCTCTAAAAGCAGGGGTTGGGTGGAGAGGGTGCATTCAGAAAAGTTCTTCATGAGTTCCCTTAAAGAAGGAATAGAGGACACCAAAGGAAAGGAATGGGTACCAGGCTTGAAACTAGTAAGAGAAAGTTGTTCTTCACAAAGCAAATAGTTAACCTGTGGAACTCCTTACTGCAGGAGGCTGTGAAGGCTACAACTAGAACAGAGTTTAAAGGGAAGTGAGATCAAGTCATGGAGGCTGGGTCCATGGAGTAGTCTTAGCCAGGGGGTAGGAGTGGTGTCCCTGCCCAAAGTTTGTGGAAGGCTGGAGAGGGATGGCACGAGACAAATGGCTTGGTCACTGTCTTCGGTCCATCCCCTCCAGGGTCCCTAGGGTTGGCCACTGTCAGCAGACAGGCTAGTGGGCTAGATGGACCTTTGGTCTGACCCAGGACGGCCATTGTAAGCTCAGGGCTCAGGGTCGGGGGTCTCACTGGACCCCCTTGATTTTCATACACACCTGCTCTTGGGTGGCCAGGCTGGCAGCTCTCCTGCCCTAGACGGCCACTTTCCTGTGCCTAGTGCAGAGATCGTGGTTGAGGTCCACGATGTCTGCACTAGCCCAGGAAGGTGCCCGCCTCTTGCGGTCCCGGGCAAGCTCCCGGGAGCCGCCAGCCTGGTCCCGGGAAGAGGGGGTGGGCTGGGGGACATCGGGTGGGTGGCTCTGTGCCGTGCCAGGTGCAGGGTCTGCTGGCTGGGTGCTGGCAGGCTTGCACCTGGCACGGGCACCGTAGCCAGCCCGTGCCCCTTTAAGGGGGCCGGGGCTGGGAGGGGGGGAGGGGGGCAATAGAGTTTCCCAGGTGTTGGCCAGAGTGGCCACCAGGGAAAAGCTGGGGAGGGCTAGCCTCCCACTAGTTCGAATTAAGGGTCTACCCAGTGTGTACTATGCAACAAAATATTATCTAATACTTGTTTAGTACCTGCTAAATTGCAAAGACATTTTGAAAAAAATCATTCAGAATACAAAGATAAAGACATTAGTTTTTTTAAGCAGAAGCTTGAATCGCTTGAAAAAAGTAAACTCTTCATGTCAAAAATTGCCAACTCTGATAATGAAAATGCCACAGAGGTGTCTTACAAAGTTAGCTATCGTATATCGCTCTCCAGAGAAGCACACACTATTGGGGAATCATTCATAAAACCATGTGCAAAAGATATTGTAATGTGTATGTGGGATCAGGAGTCTTGTCAAAAAGTTGAGGCTGTGCCACCATCAAACAATACTGTCACACGTTGTATGCATGATCTTGCTGCTGACATTGAGAAGGAGCTTATTTTTCAGCTGCATTTATGTAATGCGTATTCATTACAATTAGATGAGTCCACTGATGTTGCAGGTCTTGCTGTTTTGCTTGTATGTGTCCGTTATGATTTTAATAGTTCTATTGAAGAAGACTTACTTTTATGTGAATTTTTGCAAACCAATACGACTGGTGAGAATATATTCAATTGTATCGATAACTTTATGAAAACACATGAAATAAGCTGGGAAAAATGTGTTGATGTGTGCAGTGATGGCGCCAAAGGAACAGTGGCTGGCGCTGTAACACGAATAAAAAATGTAGCACCAAACTGCACCAGCAGTCATTGCATTCTCCACAGACACTCTCTAGTAGTTAAGAATATTTCTCCCTCTCTTAAAAATGTGTTAACCATATGGGCTAACAGTTCCCAGCATCCCTCATGAATACATCAAGGAAATAAAAGTTATATGTGGTTTGGAGCATAATAAGCTTATGTAGGATGTGCCCTAAAAGAAAAGGAAATAATGACTAGGTCATTACAGCTGCAGCTGTTGTTTTTAAGAGTATATGTGCTTGTTGAATAAATATTACTCCCCTTGATATTTGAATAACAGGTAATGAAATGTCCCTATTATAGAGGGCAAAATTAAATGATTGGTAAAGACACATTATATGATCAGTACAAACTGTAGTCTGGGGACGAGAGAGGTGAATACCACTTTTCTGTATTTGTTCTTCTTAATTTGTGATTGATTATTAAAAACTACATGGAGTGTTTTTAAATTTAATAGACCTTCCTTATTCCTACTTTATTTTAGAAAATATTTATTGGAATGTGAATATGATCTCTTTCACTACTACTGAATCCTTGCTTCTGGGGTCATTTGGGATCAGCCACAAGAGGAGCAGGTCAGGCTTTCACTATTCTGGTTTTGTAGAAAAGAGAGTATGACTTTTTGGGATATTAAGATCTATTAAGCATGACTTTGCATATAATGTTGCTTGTACCCTTTCAGATATCATCAGCCTCCAATTGTGACCTGCACTATCAGCTGAAAAAGCAAGTAAAGACATTCTGTTTTTTGGGTCTGAAAGCCTTGACTTTTTATATTTGTATTTTAGGTTTGGTAATATAGTAATGTAGTTTAATAATAGCAATATAAGGTGTATGTTAATACACATTTAATATTTCATTAAATTAAGTCCTTTTAGTTAAATGTCTATTTCTTTGTCCTAAAATTTAGTGAGTTTAGTAAATGGGCCTAAGTAAAAAGATAGTTTTGATATTGTATCTGTGTTAATGAGACTAAAAGGATGTTGAAAGCTGAGGCCTTAATTGCTTGATTTACAATGCCTCTTTGTCTTGCCAATGAAGATGTTGATGTTGTGCCGCATAACCTTGAGAGCCCTTGTAACATTGCTTATATGCGTGAAAAGGGAATGAATGTGTCGAGATAAGGTGCAAAAGTTATTGCTCAGAACTAGATGGCCAAAGAGGAAGGTTGAGTGTGGGCAAAGGCCAGACTACAGATGACCCAGCATCAAAAATGCGTACCCATAATAAGGAGTGATTGGACTATTGGCAGTGTGGCAGATTGACGAGCCTTGAAATGAAGTTGGCACCCCCAAAAGATGATTGATTACAGGATGAGCCTTCAAGAGATGTTTGGGAATGATTGACATCAACAAGATAACATTCCAATCACAGGCTGACAGAGTGGAATCCATTGATTTCAACAGAGAAAAGGATTATAAAAGCTGGATGCTTTGCTATGGAACTTTGGGTTCATCTTGCCACCAACTCCAGAGGAACATAGATTGATCAACCAACAAAGTCCCTGCTTGCCCTCTGCGTTCAATCTAGCTGTCCACTAGACTGGTACAGAATCTGGACTGGTCACTATGACATCATCTGGAGGGTGTGTGTGTGTGTGTGTGTGTGTGTGAGTGATTTTGGGCGTGTGAGTGATTGAAAAGCATATGCAACTGTTGTATTCTCAATAAATGCGGCATACTGCCTTTTCCCCTATAAAAGATCTCATGTGCTTCGTTTAAGCAGATAACAGTCTGATCTGTATTGAAGTGCAGTCACGATCTTTATCAAGTTTTGCATCCTTAAATGCTATTTTTTTCTTATTTAAATATTGTTAAAGTTCAATTATAGCCCCACATTGAGGTTGATTGAGGCCCCTCATTGACTCTAGGTAAATAGTGAAAATCTTATTGAGAAATTTATTCAGAAAATTATATGGACTTTGTTTAACAAATTATTCAATTAATATTATTTGAGCGGTTCTTCTGTTAATTATATGCTGCAACTGACACTAGTAATAGGGGTAGAGAGGTTGTCCTATTGTATTCTTGCAAGATATTTAAATGAAATACATTGAAAGAGACTCTGTTCTGTTCTTTGTCATAACACTGGAAGTTGTTATACAGCAGCTATAAATATGTCTCCCATTCTGTCTTCCTGGCCCTTTTCTATAATGTCTTACTATTACAATTATGAAATTCAAACATTTTAATGTTTTATGTGATATTTTAATTATTAAATATGAAGTCACCTTTTTGTTTTACTCTTTTCTACTAGAAATATTAAGGATCAGGAATATGTCAGCTTGGCAGTAATTATTTTGATATAATTTCATAGGTAGTAGATGTTGTGAAATCCATTTTTGTGAGTGAAATTGTGCTATTCTTGTGGTCTGTGAGAACAGTCATTATGATTCTGTTGAAAGAATAGAAACCATCTTATATATTTCCTTACTAATTTCATTGTTACGAGAGTCACCTTTATAGCTAAAGGATAGAGAGGTTAGGACATAGGACACTAGCATTTGAAACTTACATAAAGTTACTTACGTGCCACTTTGAAACTATTGCAATGATCAGTAACTGTGTCTGGAATAGGAAGATTTATCTTTGCTAGCAATAAATGAACAAATCCAATTAAGAAAATGTGAGACTCCACACATTTGACAAAATAATACAGTCAGCTTTCAAGTTTATAGGATCAGCAAGTTTGGGCAGGTACACATAAAACAAGTAGAGATAAATTATTCAAGAAATAAGTCATAACATGCCATTGTTTAATCAATGACAAAGATTTGTCTAAGAAGCTAAATTATACATATTCTACAGTTTTTAATCAAAGCACAGTCCCAAGTACCTGCATTGCTTAGTAAGAGGCCTGTATAAATACTATACTTGGTCAGGCACACATATTAAAAGTTTTCCCTACATTTTCCTATATTTCCTACATATGTTATTCTCATAATACATTTATGAAGTCATGAATCCCAAATGGGATATGTTAAAGAGTACATCTAAACTGCACGGCTATTTTGGGATCCCAGAAGTATCCTGGAATAGCTATCCCACGTCTTAACAAGCTGCCCGTTATTTCAAAATATTTTTTAAAATAATGGGTGTGCTATTTTGGCATCCCATGAGGGTTAAGGGATGCCTCAAAATAGTGAATTATTTCAAGTTTAGGGTACTGTGTATATGCACCCAGGCTACGTCTACACTGGCATGAATTTCCGGAAATGCTTAAAACGGAACAGTTTTCCGTTATAAGTATTTCCGGAAAAAGAGCGTCTACATTGGCAGGCTGCTTTTCTGGAAAAGCCCTTTTCCGGAAAAGCGTCTGTGGCCAATGTAGACGTGCTTTTCCGGAAAAAAGCCCCGATCATCATTTTCGTGATCGGGGCTTTTTTCCGGAAAAGACTACTGTGCTGTCTACACTGACCCTTTTCCGGAACAGTTTTCCGGAAAAAGGACTTTTGCCCGAGTGGGAGCAGCATCGTTTTTCCGGAAAAGCAGCTGATTTCTTACAATCGTCACTGCTTTTCCGGAAATTCAAGGGGCCAGTGTAGACAGCTCACAGCTTATTCTGGAAAAGCGGCTGCTTTTCCGGAATAAGTGGCCCAGTGTAGACACAGCACCAGAGTGATTTGTAGCCACATATAAGAACTGCTGATCATGGATATTAGGGGGAAACACAAAATATTTGTTTCTTAAAATAAAATGTGTTTGTGACTTGCTAGTGTTAAAATAGAAATTCTGAAATAATTTGAACTGATGGGAAACAATTTAAGACTGTAAACTGTACAAAACCTATGGCTAATCTGTGGTACTTTAATCCTTGTATGCCAACTGGGTAAACCATATGAAAAACGCAAGAGATCGCTAATTTCCATTTTTTAATGGAATAAATGTTCTTGACATTGATTTGTTTATAAAGTAATTCCATGTGGATGCAGTGATTTGAGTTCTGAAATATTGTTAAGCAGTAAGGGCTATTCACTGGGACACATACTGTAAACTACTATTGTTGTTATAAAATATATATTTTTCTCCTTAAACTAAATCAGTCATGACAGCAAAAATTGTTTTAGATTTGATCATTTCTAAAGATTTTAAATTAATTGAAAAAATTTAAAAGGTATAGTTTAGAATAATGCTCAGAATATTCTGCTCAGAATAATAATTCTGTTGCCTGGTTTGTGATAAACTGTAATGATTACTTGAGGACTGGGTTTTGACTACGTACAAACTTTATTTGCAACAGGGTATGAACCTGCATGTATCCAGATCTACAGTATTGTCTGACTACTAACATCCATCCATTCTGGGAAGGTATGAATGCACATCCCAGTGTGCCACAGAGCATCAGTAAACGTATAAAGCAATGAATTCTGAGCTGTCATACTTCACAATTTACACAAGTTTACACAGTCATGTTTAAGGGGGTTTTCCACCTACAGAGGAAAATACTCTCATTCCTGTAGGCAAACTTAACAGAAAATGTCTAGAGAGGAGGATATTTCTGTGAGGATTTACTCTGTGAGATTGTTGGTTTTGGGAAATGGGGTTTGTCTGATGCCCCTTAGAAATAGAATGCATATAGCATATTCCTCTCTGTTTCTGGGAAAACATTCCCTGCTCCCCACTTCCATTCCTTCAGTAGAGTCTTTAGTGCCCACTAAAGTCAGTGCGTGCAAGGTTACCATGACTGGAGTCAAAATGATTTTCATTGTTTAATTGTTCTGGCCAACCAGAAATTTAGGACTAAAAATAAGGAATAAGGCACACTTTAGGAGGATTATGACACACACATTCCCACTTTTCCATTGTTGCATCAAAACAATGGACAATTCTGTCTACAAGAGGAATTTTTATATTAATATATGTGGAGCAAGACATAGTAAATAAAGAGTTAACAAATATTTTAAGGGTTTTTATGAGGGAAACTCTTATAAAGCCTTTGATGGTAAAACTTTAATGTGCTTTTGAAACCCGCTAGCACAAGCAAAATTTAGGTTTTAAATGCAATGGAATTACTTGTTTTCAAGGAGACTAAATAAAAAGTAAATTAGAATAAGTTAAAGTCTTCTTTTAGCAAGGAAAAAATTACGATAGCTGAACAGACAAATCATCTTTGCATATTGCCTTTAGACTTGAACTTCTTTGAATTTTCATTGCTAGCTTTATCTTTCTGAGTTAATGAAAATGATTCAGCGAGTTTCATTTAAACATAGCCTCTGACTAGTATTATTCACTGTCTTTATTAAAATTGGACCAAAATTACTATTGTGATGCTAGCATTGATGTACATAGCATAAATCTGCTCTGTGACTGTGCTTTTAGTTTAGGCATTATGAAATATTTCAAGAGGAGGAAAGGACAAGTATACCTATCCATTTTTTGTGGTTTATTTTATTATTAGTCAGTTTTCAAATTAACTTCCTTCGCATGTTCATCATATTTATGTAAAAGAAATTCTAACAAAACTGTGATACTCCTAATTTTAAGCATTTACTAAATTCCGGTGTCCTGTTTCAGTGTAAACAACTTCACTGCACCAGCTTTGTTAATCTCTTTGTATAATTTAGAAAATTATATGACATCATGTTAATGTCAGTTTTCCAGTGATAATAAATCCAATTCCCCAAGAGGTAGATTCTGAGATTGTTACCTTGGCATCAGTGGAACTACTTATAGAATAAGGGAGTCAGAATATGGCCCTTAAAGTTACTAGCTAAAGTCAGGGTATCCACATTGGCCCCTTAAGTGTTCTGAGCTTTAATACTTGGACAGGGATCCTCCTCTAACTTTCGCCACATCCTTGAAGTGATAGGGTAGCATGAAATAATTGTCATTGACACTTAATACCCTCTTGCTTAGCCTCTTGTCATCTTTAAGAGTTTTTTTTTCCTGTGATAGCATGACCAATATGACAAGTATTTCAGATGTGATCTAATACAAAATAAATACAGTAGGAATCATATTTTTTCTATATTATATTCCATTCATCTCCATATTGAAGTTACTGTTTTGTTTGTCTGCTTTACTGCTGCTTGCTCTGTGCTTTTATTTTAAATGATTTTCCATAATAACCTTTGAATTTGTTTCCTATTCACTGTGCTGGATGATTGGTCCATTTATCATATATTCTATAGTCTATTTCTTTGCTCTCAGACTAATTATTTCACTATAATGAAACATTGGCATCTGTTGGCCCATTCGTCTAATGGCATAGATACACAGCAGCATTATTTTTGAATAACTGATGTTATTTCAAAATAACAGTGTACACATCTACACAGTAAGCCATTATTTCAAAGTAAGGTCAAGATGGAGGACTTCTTACTCCGACTCCTGTAACCTTCATTTCATGAGGAGTAAGAGAAGTTGAAGGAAGAGTGTTCTTCCTTTGACTTCCTGCTGTGTAGACAGTGCCAAAAGCTGAATTAAACTATTTTGACTTCAGATATGCAATTGATGTAGCTGAAGTTGTGTGTCTTAGTTTGACTTTTGCCCTGCTATGTAGACATGCCCTAAGAGACCAAAATTTGATTCTGTTTGTACACTTCTTTCTTATTTGCTCTACCTTCAAATTTTAGTATTTTCAGTCCTGAACATCACAACCTTTATCCCTGTCATTTATATGATGTATGTATTGATCAACAGAGATGTTAAAACTAACGGCCAGACTGCTGCTGTCACAAACCATTTCCATCATTAAGATGAACCCTTCATATCTACTCTTATTTCTCTATTGCTCTTGGAACTAGTTTTCCTATCCATGCTTTGGTCAGTCATCTCTGATTTGGATCAGACATTTTGTGTATCTGAATGTGCAACAGGCATTCAATTTTACATTTTTAATAAATAGGTCATATGCCCCATTTTTAAGCCCTCTTGCAGGTGTCCTGACTTTTTCTGAAAAAATGGGCAAATAACCCCATATTTTCTCTCCTCTCTCCATCAGTACTAGTGGGTCCTGCTGCTGGCAGGATCCCTGCTTGCCCTCCATCTACCAGAGGTGAGTGTGTGTCTCCAGTGGTTGATGGAGGTGGATATGCTAGGTTGGTGGCAGGGCAAAGATGCAGCATGTGTGGCCAGCTGCTCCTGCCGGTACATCAGCACAGCCCTTGCTATGTGTCAGCTCTGTCAGAAGACTCTTTTCTCTTGTCCCATTTCTAGCTGACGCTAGCTGAGTGCTGTGAGCTTTAGAGTCTGGGCGTGCAGCCAGGCACAGGAAGTGTCTGGTTACACATTGCCTCTGCTGCTCACCCATTGGTCCTTTACATTGTCCCCCTTCCTACTTTCCTCTTCCTGTTGTGTCCCTTTAACCTCCACCCCAGCCTCACTGCTTCTCCCATATTTCCTCCAGTGGGCTACATCCATTTCTAACATTATGCGGAACCAGTTGCTGGTCAGAGCACTCAGCTTACCAATAGCCTGGCCAGCAGGCACCTTCCTGGCCCTACTGTCTCTGGCTGGTCCAACACTTCGGGAAAGCCCAAGTTCCTCTAGCCTGGGGAACTAGCTTGAAGGAGCTGAGCCCTCCATATGCTAAAACCCCACACAGCCCTGTTACTGAGGCTCTGGAGTGGCAGGGGAGGATGATTTCCAACATGTTTACACCCCGAATCTGCAGGTTCCACAGCACTCTCTCCCCCACCCCTGGACAGAGGCTTAGCACCTGCTTCACACATTCCCTTCCTCTGCTCTGGGTCCTGCCCTAAGGAGTGAGAGGCTGCTCCATCCTCCCCAGATGAGCCACCTTCCTGGCTGAGTTGGTTGAAGCCCCTGCAATCAGGTTCCCTGGGGTCTGGTATACAATGTGGCCTTAGGGCTTAACCCTTTCCTGCCTGGGCTGTAGCTGAGGCATTGGAGGTGGCTGGGTTATGCCAGCGACCAGCAGCAGCCTGGAGATGACAGCTGCCTTTCTATTCTGTGCAGGCAGGAAGGGTCAAGCTTCATCTAGCCATAGGGGTGGGAGGAGAAAAGATGAGCAAGGGATCCCTGTAGGTTAGTTGTGAATGACGTCCCTCTCCTTATCTGTGCTGGTAATCCTTCCTTAAAATATGCTCTTCTAGGCACTGTATCGTTCTAGAGAGAGTTAAGATTTAAGGATCTCCATTTCCTTTCCTTCCCTTTGCACACCTATGAAGGGGCGAAGTACAGGTATTATTTCAATCTAGTCCAAGAGTTAAATAGTTCATATTTAACTCTTACTCATTTTAAAGTAACCTGCATAGCTTATTTATGGCTCCATTACTCATGAGAATGAGGCCATCCCAAACTCACAGTAACAGAAACTTTGTATCATGCTTCACCATTATGCATTCCATATAGTGTGTCTAATCTGTTTTATTTTCTATTCCACCTCACCTATGCATTGTATATGCATTAAATATGATGATATTTATAATATTAATCTTAAAAACCAGTAAAATATAAATAAAACTATATCTTATAATGGCCTTAATCGCTAAGCTATTGCAGTACAGCAAAATACTTTTAAGTAGTGTACAGTTTGTAACAGAATATTACCCTTTTGTGAAAGAACAGAATAATTATAGAAATAGTTTATCCAAATGAGTGTTTGTGGAGGTAGAAGGAAATTATAGTATTTATTTTGTGACATGGCTTAGTATCTTCTTTACACACTGCCACACCTCATTTTGGGTTCTGCCCAGAGACTGACAGACTATCACACCCTTATATTTTGGCATACTTTCTGTTTTGTGCAAATCATGGGCAAAAAGCAGTTCCATGTAATGATTTTTTATTTCATTTACATGTATATAGTATGCAAGATTTAGTTTTTATATTTTAAAGTTTGTGGGGAAGGGTTCAGAAGTTGCAATAGTAGGCCTGGATAATCCCTGGTCCTGCTACCATAAACCAATTTTTTCCCTTTCTACATCGTAGGGCTCCGCACTTTGTACCCCACACTGAGAAATCGTGTTGTTAATTTCATATTCCTTAGTGGAAATCACTACAATAAATAATTATTCCATTTTAATAAAGTTATACATACAGTTGACATTTAGACTTTTTCTTCTATGAAAACTAAGATATTTCCAATGTGTTTATTAATGGGGAATAGGATTAATGCATTTAATGCATTGCTACTGACTTGTACGGTTCCCCCTCCAATTCATTTTTTCTCCTCTCTTCTGTCATTTGAACTATATGTTTACTTGATGTGGAGGATTGATTTAGTTGGAGATTTTTGTATTCACTCTAAAGAAATGAGAAACGATTATACTTAAATCTGCCATTGGGAGACCCAAAAGTCAATACACTGTGAAGGATGACACGTTCAAAAAAGAAGGTGAGTTGTTAGCATCTCAAAATTAATGACTAATACAAAAATGTAGCCAATGACTACCAGAGAACTGCCGCGGTGCAACTTACTCCCAAACATTACAGTTACCCAATATAAAGAAGAACTCACTTAAATTTGCCTGTGGGATTAAAATATAACTGGCTGCAATCAGTGTCCCCTCTCAGATGGGGGGGGGGGGGGGGGAGGGGCAGCACAGCTTCACAAGTGGTTAATCAGCCCTACCCAGTCAGTCCTCTCTGTGCATGGAGCCTGAGCCACTGGCTGGTTGGGGCTGATAAATCACCTGTGAAGCTGTGCTGCCAAGCATTTTAGAGGGAACACTGCCAGGAACATAAGTTAGCATGCTGTGATGTCAGTAAATCCCCTCCCTTCCCTCCTCTCCACAACAGTATTAGATGCAATGGTCATCAAAAAGAACTTGTTTGAAATTCTCAGGACTATCCACTGACAGAAGAGTGCCTTTTGACATATACCAAAGACAGAAATTTGTTCTGAAGAAGAGTTATGAATTTTATCCCTTTTGCCCCACATGCAAATGTTTTACTTCATGTCACTGCATCTATTAGCACTTCATACTGCAGAAGGTATCACTTGACCGTTTCAGTATTTCTCTCTTGACTTTTTCAGCGCTTTTTAGCCTTGGGCTGGAATTACCAGTCTCACATTATTTCATTGCTTTTTCTTTTGGTCCCTGGCGAAAACGGGAACATATAACAGTGAGTGAAAATTTGTAGAAGAGCGAGGTAACTGGCCTGAAGCAACTTCCCACACAATAACCTCAAGAGGAAACAGACTCCTAAGTCCCTTCATATAAACAAACAAACAAACAAAAATGAATACAGATTACAGGGGCAATGAGCCAAGGAAAAAATGGCAGTTAGATGCCTAACTCACAGGTCCATGGGAATAAGGTGCTAAGGGTCATTTGTGCATTTGAAAAATTCTCTCAATATTTATAAGGGGTTTCAGGCAATAATAAGGGGCTACACTCAGCACTTTCCATAATGGTGTCATTGGTGCTTTGAAGCCATTTTCTCACCTGAGTATAGTTAGTGCTGACTGAGGGATGAACACAGTTTATTTAACACTCTCCGGCTACGTCTACACTGGCCCCTTTTCCGGAAGGGGCATGTAAATTTCACGAGTCGTCGTAGGGAAATCCGCGGGGGATTTAAATATCCCCCGCGGCATTTAAATAAAAATGTCCGCCGCTTTTTTCCGGCTTTTAAAAAAGCCGGAAAAGAGCGTCTAGACTGGCCCCGATCCTCCGGAAAAAGTGCCCTTTTCCGGAGGCTCTTATTCTTACTTCGAAGTAAGAATAAGAGCCTCCGGAAAAGGGCACTTTTTCCGGAGGATCGGGGCCAGTCTAGACGCTCTTTTCCGGCTTTTTTAAAAGCCGGAAAAAAGCGGCGGACATTTTTATTTAAATGCCGCGGGGGATATTTAAATCCCCCGCGGATTTCCCTACGACGACTCGTGAAATTTACATGCCCCTTCCGGAAAAGGGGCCAGTGTAGACGTAGCCTCCATGTTTAATTCAATCAGAGTGAACTCATCTTTTCCTGATAGGCTCTGCATTTGATAGCCTTCTGGATGTGGAATGTCACACATTTAGACCCCTGAAGATGTGCAGTTTTGAGCAACTAAGTGTTTGATACACAACTGTCTCTGAAAGTCTGTCTTTCAGGGTGTGATTATGCCTCAGGAGGATATATGAAGGCTCTGATTCAGACAGGAAAATGCTTATATGTTTTGCTATGTAGGGATGGACTTAAATGCATAAGTTTTAACATGCTTAAGTACTTTGCTGAATTGGGTTCTAAATGTGCAATTCTGAAATATTGTTAAGGAGTTGTAATTTGTCTTGCAAAGTGATGCTTAAATTATATCACAACTTCTAGATGTGTTTAGATAAAACTTCTGGGTCAAGAAACAGTTTCCAGGATATTATTTCCTGAGTGTATAAGGATGAAGAGATACATCTAGCATCTCTTTAAATATTAGGCAATGTTTATAAGATATAAAGCTTCTATGGGGTGAACACACACACAAACATTTAAGCTGTTTACATATAAGACTAGGTCTAGACTGCAAGCCTCTTTTGAAAAAGAGTGTCTAAACTACAACCAGTACTTTTGAAAAAGCAAGCCGCTTTTTTGAACGAGAGCACCCAGGCAGTCTGGATGCTCTCTTTCGAAAAAGCACAGTTTGTATTACATAGCGCTTATTTTTTTTGAAAGAGCACGTTTAAAAAAAGGCGTTCTTCCTCATAAAACAAGGTTTTCTGTGGTTGAAAAAACTGCCGTGTTCTTTCAAAAGAATGCGGCAGCAGTCTAGTTGCAGGGGAAGTTTTTTCGAAAAAAGGCAACTTTTTTCGAAAAAAGCCCTGTAGTCTAGACACACCCTAAGATATAAGAATTGATATGTACACAATACAAAAGGCCAAGCAATATTAAACACTATATAAAAGAGACAAGGTTACATGATTGCAACGAAACACAAAATTCATGCACAGAAATATTTCAGACAAAGATACCTTTTGAAACCAGACTAGGACAAAAGAGATTGCTTTCCAGTTGTTGATAACATATTGCATAATTTGGAATCAGAAGAATCAAGAGGTTGATTTAAGAAAATTATTAGATGAGAGGAGTAATAAGCAGTACAGGTCAGGGGACCACATGCCCCAATTTCAGGGAGAGAGTCTTGATATTCAGGATTCTGTCTTTTATAGGCATCTGTTAAGGCCACCTGCCATCCTGATTTTTCACCCTTGTTATCTGGTTCAAGCCACTGCTACTTCAGGTTTCTTAAAAGTGACCAGATTTGCAAAAAGTGAGCCTTTTTCAGAAATGTTGACAAAATTCTAAAAGTATTGAAAACACAGAATAGCAAACCCCTCATGCTTGCTGGTCCAAAGAAGTCACTTCAACAAATCACACAGTGTACAAGTGATATGTGCTGGAATTGCATTTTGATATTACTGTAGAATCAAGATAAAATACAACAGCAGAGGAGAGCCAAAGTAGAAATGCCACCTGCATGCAGTAAGAAACTACCTGCAGTTCTCAGAATATACGAACTGTCAATTTCCAGCAAAACTTCAGGCTGAATGTTCAGTTCCATAAATTATTTTAGTGACTGAAAAATATTTTGTCCTTCCTTTCTTCCTTCATTGAACTTGGCTGAATAAACTCTTTCCATTTTAAATGTTTTCTGCTCCTTGCCAGGTCTGCTCACATAAAAGTCCTTCCACAAGAAAATAATCAATCAGCCTACAGATGATTTTCTCTTGATGGCTCCAGGGATCTTTATTCTTCTAATCTCCTGCTCTGAGTTTCTTTTAGCTCAGTGTCATCTGCAAATAGTGGACCTGTGTGATATTCCTTCATTCCTAAACACAGGCACACATTAGGCTCCAGTCTTGACCAAAAATCAATATTCTTCCTCACTATTTTCTTTATAGTGATTGGAGCTTTTTTCTTAATTCCCCTCCTGCAATTCATTTGTCATTAACCATCTGATCATTGATGTAACTTTTTGATTTCTTCTTTAGTCTGCTCACTCCTAGCCTTGAACAAAAATAAAATGACTGTCATTTCCCACAGGCGCTTCCTAGTTTTACATTCTCTTTTAACCAATGAATAGGTTCCCCTGATTTTTGCAGAATAAACATGCTACCTCTGCTTACCAAGTGTGTAATTTTTATTTTTGTTTTACTTTTTTGTTTTTTTTCCCAGAATATATCTTAGATAAAGAGATAAAAATAAACCAGGCAGTCCTCTTAATGGCTGTAGTTTTTCTCTCTAATAGCTCTTTTCTCCAAGCTTAAGACAGACATACTGTATATATGTCAGAATTTCCAAGATGAAGGGAGAAAAGTACCATAATACAAACTGAACTGCAAACCTCAGGAGATTAACCTAAGGAAAGACTTTAGGATTCAACCCAATGAGGTCTTAAGCTAACAAGATTTTTAGAGGACAGAGTTCACTCTGGACAGCAGGTAGAATTGCAATACTCTAGAAATTTTCTTGACTGAGCATTTTTCTTCTTTGAAAGTTTATCAGCTCTTCCTTTTTCATGACTCAATAAAAGATCTTCGGGGCGGAAACTATATAGGTGTACGTCTATAATGATCATATTCATCTCTACTCTTAGGCCTGGTCTATACTAGACCAGGCAGGTCACTTTAGGGTACACAACTCCAGCTACACATTTTGCATAGCTGGAGTCAGCTTACCTTAAGCTAAGCCATGGGAACATTCACTCGGCATGAGGCCAACAGGAGCACACACTCAGCTTTTCTTACTTCTCACAGAAGGAGGAGTACTGGATGCTGGCAGGGGGTGCTCTCAGCATTCCATTTAGTAGGTCTATGGTAGCTCCACTAAATCAAATGCTAAAAGATTGACCTCTGGAGCGCTGATCATTTTCTAAGTGTGACGTGCCCTTAAGGTATCCATTGATTATCATCATATCCTTTTTTTTATGGTGGAGATGGACAAGAGTGTTTGCTCAACTGTTTGATGCTGTCCTTGTTTCTTATCATTTGAATGGCCAACAGTATTGACACTATGTTGTTCTTGCTGATGTAATCTATTGTTTTGCTGCAAAAAACTCTTTTGTGATTTTATTCATACACTATATTTGAAAGTACTAGAATAACATCTGATGATGAAGGAAATGGATCTTCAGTAAAATATCACACACAGAAGGATATGTGGCTTCTGATGGAGTGAAATGAAATTCTTGACTAGTTCATAAAGCAGTGTTTTGTTATGCTTTAGTTGAGCACACGGCGCCACAATTCTTTTCTTCCTGACATATCCGACAAACTTCTCCCAAAACAGACCTGAAAACCAAAATATAAAAACTCAAGACAGTTTTCCTTATAACGATCCTCTGCATATTGCAAGACACTTCCCAGTCAACCATATGCACCAAGAGAATAGATTTGTTTTAAAGGTAAGGATACTCACTGGGTAATGCTTTCTTGGAACACTGAGGACTGCAAGTCACCATATAAGCCCAGTCTTTTAGCAGCATGAACAATTTCCTTAGAAGCTCTGCCAGTTTTGGCTTTGCTTTGCAACTTAACACTTGGAGTACATCTAGACTGCAGGCTTCTTGTGCAAGAAGCTTTTTGCGGAAGAGATCTTCTGCAAAAACTTCTTGCGCAAGGGTGCGTCCACACTGCAAAAGCGCATTGGAAAAGCAATGCGCTTTTGCACAAGAGAACGTCCAGACTGCATGGACACTCTCTTGCAAGAAAGCTCTGATTGCCATTAACAGAATGGCCACCAGGGCACAGGGCACAGCCATTAACAGAAAGGCCACCAGGGCACAGCTTCTTTTGATAGGCTGTTTTTGCACACAAAAAAAACCTGTTTCCCATCCACACACACCTTTTTGCGCAAGAGCTCTTGCACAAAAAGGAGTTATTCCTCATAGAAAGAGGACTACCCATACTGCAAAAAACCCTCTGTTCTGTCAATTCACTGTAAATTTACTTGAGCAAAAATGTGCTTGAGGTGTGGACGCTCCATGGGTTTCTGCACAAAAACAGCTATTTTTGTGCACAAACCCTGTAGTGTAGACGTAGCCTTGATGTCCCAAGCTCCTTTGAAGGGTAGTACCCAGTTTCTCCCACTTGACACTCCGAAATTACTAAGTTCACTGTCTCCATGGGGACAGCGTACACACTAGTTTGCTTCATTCATCTGAGGAATCACACTTTGCATAATGCCATGGCACTGAGATATATTTAAAACAAAATCACGAACAAAGGTTTATTAATAAAGAACAGAAATTTAAAAATTCACGTGAGTAATGAGTATGGGGAATAAGAATAGGTTACATAAAACAGAAGTATATCATGCTTGGACTAGATTAAAGCTGAACTCTAGAAAACTAAACTTTTTATGGCAATTTCTCACCTAAATTTCTTTTCTGCAGAGGTTGCTGGTTTTCAAACCAATCTGTCCACATTCATGTAACAGTCCCATTTGCTAAGGATGTTCCTCTGTGAAACTGATACCAGGATGTTGTCCTTGCATCTGTTGTTATAGTCCAGTAAATCTTTGAAGTGCATTCCTTTTGTTTGTTCTCCCTCTGTGTACTGGGGCCATGTTCAGTTCACATCCCCATGTCACCCTGTTTTTCCTTTTCCTGTTGATTTTACATGCAAATTCAGCTTCCTTTGTGTTTATTTCATGATTCCACACCCATTTGTCTGGCAACACCTGCTTGTGAAGCCTCCCTGGGATCCAGATTCTAAACATATTTCAATATATACATACAACTTTTTTATCTATCTACCTATCTATCTTGCAATGAGTAGGAGGATCAGTCTGATACAAACTTCAATTAGAGAACTCACATGCCTTTTCTGAGTAAATACTGTGTTGGGTGTGTAGTGAATTTGTCAGGTTTTATAGAGTTCCTTACAAAATAGTAATCCCTTTGCCAGTTGGCATTAATGGGGTGTTACTGTCACTCGCTGATTTTCTGGTCAATGAAAATGGTATCCAACCTGTTTTCTGTTTGATGCTTTTTATTCATTGATACTTCCCCCTTTTTATTTTCATTTCTATTTTATACTTAGTATAATAATGAAGTTTGCTTTCTTATTGTTAGAGAAGGAATTAACAACTTGAAGAGCTTGGAAAGCAGAAAAAAGGCAATTCCAGCAGAATTCTGCTAATTAAATATGATCGTAGATTTGAAGATACATAGTTGTGCTGATATAGAATTTTTCTTCACAGAGTATTCCTTGTATTTTAGAATCACTCTCCTTTAAACATGAAACTGACTAACATAATGATTTTTCTCCTGGAGATAAAAATCAAAGTATCTAATACATTTCTAATAATTAATGCATGATTTAGACAACTTGGCCTAGTATAATTCAGATACTAACTCAGATCCAAATGTGAGTTTTTTTCAGTTGCATAAGCTAGTGGTTTTTACACTGTCAACAAAATACAGAATCTACTGATTTCTAGAAATGGTTTCTTCTCTCTCATATGTTATGTTTACTTGGCCTCAGTGGTAAAATAAACATGAAAACCTATTTGTGTGAAATAAACTCAGTAGTACGCTACTAAATGACTTCATTGCTAATGACACCAGAAAGAAGGCACATGGATAATGTTAGCAAGGAGCCATGTCAGCTCACAGCTTTTATAACTTAGTCTCAGCAGGAGACATCATGAAGCAAGCTGTCTGCCAGTTTCATTACATTATTTGGGAATTATTTTGTGTTATGTACTAGTGTGCATTCTAACAGAATACTGTGCTGTTGGAAAAGCAAAAAACTTCAGCTGATTTGATAAGTCTGTGGAGTTAGTTATAAAGGATGATGAAGTAAGAGAAGCACAGAAGTACTTAGTAGTAACTGGGTAACGGGGTTTTTGCAATTTCTGCAAATACAATCAGGGTTCAGCATTTTAATTAATCTTTCTATTTAAAACTTCTCTCCAAATGAAAAGGGGAATATAGAAAGAAGGAATGAATATATCTGTGTTTATGAGAAAAAGAATAGTCAGGAAAACAAAGTTTAGTACTGAAATCCAGGAGACTAATTCTCATTTATACTAAGCTCCCTTTACATGACTGAAAGTGTTAAAGGGCCTTTAAATAGGCATACATTTATTTTGGAATCAATTTAGTTTCCCTTTGTACAGTCAGAGTAGTTTAATTGGGCTTTAGTGTAACTGAGAATCAAATACTGGATCTGTATGCAGATGGTGGTAGATATTGAATAGAAAACCCTATTTAGTATTGCTTGAGATTGCAAAAGACATAGGATTGTACATGGTGGAGGTATTTTCTCTTGCTAGCAACAATCATCTTTATTGTTAGGGCAAGGCTCTGCAACCAACTGCTTATGAGCCAAATCTAGCTTGCTAGGGCACCAAATATAGCTCTTTTGGCTATATTTGGCTGCCCCACATTCTGGAGCTGGAACCAGGCTGCAGTATGGCTGCACCTGGGGCTGAGGCCCTAGTGCAGGGCTGGAGCTGTGATCAGGGTGGGCTGCATGGTGGCTGCCTCGCTGCTCCTGGGATGCATCACATGGTGGGTGGCTTGCTCCGTGTGCCAGAGCTGCAGTGAGGCTGCTCCTGGGGCAGTCTGGCTAGCAAGGCTTCAGTAAGGGCCCAGCTCCCATCTTGCTGCAGCATCTTGTCCCTGGCCCAAATCCTGGGGCAGGCCCTACAGTCCGTCCCCCATTTAGCTGGTGGCAGGTCACCCCTCCTGCTGTAGCACAGGTAGGAAGGAAGGCCATGATCTGGCTGCAGTGTGCAGCAGCCCAGCCCTGTCCAGGTAAGGTAATCCATCCCCAACCCTGCCCCTCATACTTTAATTCCCAATCTTAGTGCCCTGCCCTGCCTTCTGCACCTTCTCCACAGCCCAATACCCTGCCTGAGCCCTTCATACATTCCAACCCTGACTCCGGCACCCCCACATCCCCAACCCCCTGCCATAACACACCTGCACCCACTCCACATCCCAACCTTGTACCCCAAGCACATCATAGAATCATAGAGTTGGAAGAGAGAGACCTCAGGAGGTCATTGAGTCCAGCCCCCTACCCAAAGCAGGACCAATCGCAACTAAATCAACCCAGCCAAGGCTCTGTCAAGCCAGGACTTAAAAACCTCTAGAGATGGAGATTCCACCACCTCTCTAGGTAACCCATTCTAGTACTTCACCACCCTCCGAGTGAAACAGTTTTTCCTAATATCCAACCTAGACCTCCCCCACTGTAACTTGAGCCCATTGCTC
Source organism: Pelodiscus sinensis (assembly GCF_052426305.1). Taxonomy (NCBI): domain Eukaryota; kingdom Metazoa; phylum Chordata; order Testudines; family Trionychidae; genus Pelodiscus; species Pelodiscus sinensis. The sequence goes on along the minus strand of NC_143055.1, from coordinate 54,838,341 downwards.
CTTGTTCTGCCATCTGTCATCATATATATAGTAGTCCAGTGTCTGAGAGTCTGAAATGCTGAAATGCTAGCTTTTCCCTACGGGGAGCGCTGTTGCCTGAAATGCTGGCTGTTCCCTCTGGGCGGCGCTGTTGCCTGAAATGCTGGCTGTTCCCTCTGGGAAGCCCGTGCTGCATGGGGAGTACAGGGCCCAAACAGCTGCTTGTGCCGCTTGCTCCCCCGTGGTTGCCCGGCTGAGCAGCGCAGAAGTCAGCCAAGTGCCACGGCGGAAGGGGAAAGGAGGCGGGGTGGTGACGTACATGCCCAGGGGGTGGGTCCTGGCCATGTATGTCATCTCCTCGCCCCCTTCGCCTCCTGCCGTGGCGCTTGGCTGACTTCTGTGCCGCTCAGCCGAGCCGCCACAGGGAAGCCCAAACGGCTGCTTGCTGTCCCGCGGTGGCCCGGCTGAGTGGTGCAGAAGTCAGCCGAGTGCCACGGCACAAGGCGAAGGGGGGCGGGGAGGTGATGTGCGGTGTGACAGCAGCTCCAGGCCCCGCCCCCTGGCCATGAACATCACAGCCCCCCTTCGCCTCCCGCCGTGGCACTCAGCTGACTTCTGCACCACTTAGCCACGCCGCTGCATGGGAGCAAGTGGTGCAAGTGACTGTTTGGACTCCGTGGTTTCCCAAGTGAGAGGCATGAGGGGGAGGAGAAGAGAGAGATGGAGAGAGAGACAGGAGGTGGAGGAGAGCTGAGAGAGAGAGAAGGGAAGGTAGTAGGAGAAGGAGAGAGAGAGAGAGAGAGAGAGATGGAGCGAGAGACCAGAGGCTCAGGAAAGAAAACCGACGTGGAGGAGAGACCTGAAAATCTTATGACGGGCTAATTGGCTAGTCATATATATAGTAGCCCAGTGTCTGAGAGTCTGTAACGCTGAAATGCTGGCTGTTCCCTCTGGGGGGAGCTGTTGCCTGAAATGCTCGCTGTTCCCTCTTGGGGGCGCTGTTGCCAGAAATGCTGGCTGTTCCCTCTGGGAGTCCTGTGCTGCATGGGAAGTGCGGGGCCCAAACGGCTGCTTGCTCCCCGCAGCGGCCCGGCTGAGCAGCGCAGAAGTCAGCCAAGTGCCACGGCGGAAGGCGAAGGGGGGCCGTGCGTGACGTGCAGCGTGACAGTGGCTGACCTGTCTAGGTCAATCTGGACCCTATTTCTGCCCTCCAGCGTATTTACCTCTCCCGCTAGCTTAGTGTTATCCGTAAACTTGCTGAGGGTGCAATCCATCCCCTCATCCAAGTCATTAATAAAGATGTTGAACAAAACCAGCCCTGAACCAATCCTTGGGGCACTCAGCTAGAAACCAACCGCCAACCTGATATCGAGCCATTGATCACTATCCTTTGGGCCCAACATCATACACACACACACCTCCTGCTCTGAGCCCTTTATACACTCCAGCCCTGACTTTTGCACCCCCACATCCTCAGCCTCCTGCCATAAGATTGAAGAAAACAGCCTGAATGTGTGCATGAAGCTGGATTTGACCAGTTACGATGTAAACTTCAAAGTAATGTGTGAAAAGATGCAGCAGCACAAGTCCCATTAAATAAAGTCTGTGATTACAATGTTTCATTTATGCTATTATTAATCATCACATCAATTATCAATAATATTAAGTTGTATATTTTCAATCATGCAAATGGGCATATATATATTTGGCTTTTTGTTGACCACTTGTTCTGGATTTTCATGTAGTTTGGCTCTTTGGTTTGAAATGTATAGATTAATGTCTAAGCATTAATGGTAATTGTAGTCTCATATGATCTAGCTAATGTTAAACAGTCACAAATATCAACTGCTTAATTATTCAAAATAAGATCAAGTGTGAGAAAAGATTTTTCTTTATTTTGAGCAGTATCTAAGAGGTGAGTTTTAGGAATTGAATCTGAAGTAACCTCATGTAGGTTATCTCACTTCTCCGGTCTCAGATTTGGGCCTATGTTTCCTTTTCTGTATTCTGTAGAGTGCTATGTTAAGTATTGCTTGATCACCTTACTTAACGAAAACTTTAAATGACATCATTATTTGACATCATGCCTATGATATCTGAACAGGCAACACTGTGTAGCTTCCCTAGCATGGGTAAAAATAGCAGTGTAGATGGCAAGGCATGGCACAGAAGAATGGAGTAAAGACATTCCTGTGGGTGTAGGTATATTCTTGAGAGCATACCCTACCTGGTTCTCCATTTGCTTGTGAGCCTTCCAAATCATCTGAATAGAATCAAGCAAAGGAGGGACTGAAACCTGTGTCATACATCCCAGCTGACACCTTAACAGCCAGGCTATTTTGTGTGTAGGTGTTTCGAAAGACTGCTGGTAGAACTGTTTCACTTTGTAAAAATAATTATTGGAGCAAGGACTTGAATCTGAGATCTCCACAGCCTAAAGGGTACTAATCCCTGTAGATAATGTCTTGTGCCATCTCTCTGGCTTAGTAGATAGTTAATTATTAATACAAAGTAGAATAGTTCCAATAGAACAGACTGCATGAAATCAGAGCTAATTCAATAGCCCTGTGGTTAGGGAGTTCAGATAGGACACAGGTTTAAGTCCCTTATTGGAATCACCTTTCTGGTTTTTCACAAAAAATAAAAATAAAAAAAAAATCCACAGATTGTGTGTTTTTCTCTATGAAGAGATAGAAAAAACTTCTGAAATTTCAAAAAATTTCATGGGATAGCAAAACTGTTTCCCATGAAGACTACATGCAACGGGAAGTAGTAGTTTCTGCCCTAAAAGACATTAAAATTTTATCTACATAGCTAATTTACAGTCAAAATTTTATATTTTATACATTGGACATAAATTTGCTGATGGAGAACTAACAATAGCCTTGCTTGCTATGCTACTTCAGAACCTTATGACAGCTGTATCTTTGTATTTTCTTTAAAAAAATGTCACTATTGGAAAGAATACTGACAAAATTTGTTTTTATAAAAAAGGATCAAAGATTATGCCATAAAATGAACACTATTACAGTTATACTATATAATCAAAGACTATCAGGTGTCTCCCCAAAACAGTTTGAAGATGCTGCACACAAAAAACCTGCATGATTTTTCTATTTGTGTAACTATAAGCCTGATCTAATGCCCACTGAAGTCAAAATAAAGTTTCTCATGAATTTCAATAAGTTTTGCATCAGGCTCTATGTAAGTAAGGTGATTTCACCTGCATTTCTGAGCATAACAGCTCAAACTGTGGCTTCATTTTCGAGATAGCCAAACACTCTCAATTCACTCTCTATGCTAAGGTGACTGTGATATTTTGATTTTTATCAGTGCTACCACCGAAAATCCTGTCTCATACAAGTATGATGTTGCCGATAGAGGAATCACATTTACAGCCTGGTTGCTAGAGCTTGTATTATTACTTCCTACACAATCTGAATTACAGTGAACCCACATTCCTCCACCCCATTGCATTGCCTGAAATGTCAATCAACTATTCTTCACGTTCTATTGTCAAGTATGCAACATGTGAGACAAGAATGGATTTTTTACCCACGCATATTCTTTTAAAGGAACATTTTGAAAATACTTATTAAAGTTTTTCTTCAGTTACAATGCAGTTATGCAACTACCCACCGCTATTCATTGACACTAGCAAATCCAGTGCTATCAAAATTGATGGTCCTGATTTTAATTTACACGAAGGCCCCTTTATAATGTTTGGCAGAGCTATGTAGGCTTCAAACCATTTACTGCTTTCCAGATGATAACCAGGACCTTAACTTTCATTTAGGCTATATCTAGACTACTGAGGTTTTCCAAGATACCTCTGCTGCATCCAGGAAACATGTCTGCTCTTCCAGCATTTTTTTGCTGAAGAGCAGATGTGCTCTTTCGGAAGCACTGTATTCCTAATTTTATGAGGAATAAGGGCTCTTTTGAAAGAGGAGGTTTTTCCAAAATGTGGCCCAGTGTAGATGGGCCAAATTTTGGAAACGCCTCTTCTGAAAAAACAATTGGATTAAACTCTGTAATCTAGACATAGCCTCAGACACTTATTAAAAGCCAGTGAAAGGTGTGAAATATTGGTCTCATGCATATGCTGGCTTCTCCCACCTAAAAGACACTAGCTGAAATTACTATTCAGGACCTTGCAATAACCCTGAACAGAGAACATTGCAGTAATAAAAGACAGAATTGGATAACTATTGGCATGATCTGCATTAGGGGATAAGGGTTGCAATTTCTGGGAGAGCTGAAGATATATTTTATTTAAAGCCCATGTTACCACAAGGGAATTCAGGAGCATGAATACATTGAATGAGAATTTAATATTGTGAGTTTGTGAGGATCAGAGTGAGACTATATCTTTAAAGGAAGGAAGTAGTTGTCATCTTGTCCACTGTTTCTGCAGAATATTTTCCCCTGTCCACCAGCATCATCTCTAGGTTGGTGGAATTTATACCCATGCGCTTTCATCCAGGAATCTAGCAAATCTAGGCACTAAGAAAACAAAGAGGCCCCCAAAACTAGGTCTGAAGAAGGGATAAGTGTCAGCAAATTGCTAGTGTTGCAGCTCAGCTTATCCCTCTTAAAATAAGGGATAAGGGATCTTTCGGAAAAGGCTTTATTTTCCGAAAGATCCGCATCTAGACTGGTGCTTTTTTCCGGCAAAGCTCCGAGCCGGAAAAAAGCGTCAGCCATTTTTATGTTAATGAAGCAGGGGAGATTTGAATCCCTGCTTCACTAGCAATTGCGATACATCTAATTTGCATCCCTTTTACAAAAAAGGGATGCAATCTAGACGTAGCCTGAGAATACTGTGTCAGAATTAGCCCATATTAGGATTAATAGGTTCAATTTTTCACTCAATCACTTTGGGTAAATTTTTGTGAAAAAATCTATTTTATGCAGTTTGGTTCTGCTTCTTGATTTTTTTTCAGGTTGGTTACATTTAATAAGTGTTCATACACATCCCATAATACAACTGTAGGGGTTTCAAAATGATTTTTACTGAGATACAGGCCTACACGTAAATGTTCAAATACCACAGTGATAATAAGTCAAATATTAATATCTAAAGAAAGATTCAAAGATAAAGGAGTTATAAAAGGATATACTCATCTCTCAGGCATTTGTTTCACCTCTAATGTCTACACCTTTCCAACAGAGAAAGCTGGGTCCTGTCACAATGGGAAAGTATAGACATCTAGACCAGGAGTTCCCAAACTTTTTGACACGGGGACCAGTTAATCCATTCACGAGCTTTTGGAGGACTGGGAACATTGATTTGCATATTTGCATATTCATTAAGCAAATGATGAATATTCAAATAAGTTTTTTCTGGTCCTCCCAATGCCCCCAGTGCCAGCTTTAGCAAAGCTTTTGATATGGTTACCCATAATATTCTTGCCAGCAAGTTAAGGGAATATGGATTGGATAAATGGACTGGAAGATGGATAGAAAGCTGGCTAGACCAGGGTTTCCCAAACTTTTTACTTTAGTTGGAACCTGATTTTTTTCAATGCTGTTTTTTGCAGCCCAAAAATATAAACGCATATGAAAAAAAGAATGAAAAATGAATACATTTTCAGTGTTTCACCTGACTGCATCCTATGCCCAGCCTGGGCCAGGGCTTGGGGGACTCAGCGCCGCATGGGCGCTCCAGGAGATGGGAGCAGGAGCAGATTGGGGGTAGGGTATCTGTCTAGGAAGGAGGCTGCAAGGATGGGTAGGGTTGCCAGGTATCCAGTTGTGTACTGTATAGTCCAGTATTTGAGGGTTCTGTCCAGGAAACATTGAGAAAATACTGGACATATAAAATGTTCAGTATTTTCTAATTAAATAAGTTTTATTATTATTAGGTGTATCAGTCCGTAGCTGCGAATTGCCTGGCTGGTAGATGTGCTCATGCTGTGTGAGTGTGTCTACCAGCCAGACAGTTCGCAACTACTCAAAGGAAGGTATGGGGGGGGGGCGGGGGGGGCAAAATGGAATCCCCGGGGCTAGACTCACTCGTGTGCCCAGGTCTGCATGTGCCCAGGTCAGTCCCGCTTCCTGCTGGACGAATCGATCCCCCCAACACTTCTCCTCCCGATCTTTCCTGGCCAGTCCCACTGCCCCTGTCCAGCTCTGCTTCTAGCGGCTGGTTCTCTCGTCCTCCTCCTCACAATCTGCCCCATACCGCCCCGCCCCGCCCTGTCCCTTGGCCAGCCCCGCTGCCCCCGTCCAGCCCTGCTTCCGGAGGCTGGTTCTCCAGTCCTCCTACTCCCGATCTCCCCTAGCCAACCCCTTTGGTCCCCGTCCAGCCCTGCTTCCGCTGCCCACCTGCCCCGATCTCTGCCAGACAGCCCCGCTGCCCCCAACCCTGCTTATGCCAGTAGCCTGCCCGCCCACTCGCCCCTGTAGTAAGTTGAGGGTCAGTAACATGGAGTCAGCAGGCCTAAATAGAGGCCTGCAACATGAAAACAGCAACAGACCTGCAATCTAGTGAGCAAGACTTTGGTTCAGTAACAGGAGCCAAGAAAGAGGCCCTATTGATAAATTGTGTGATTGTGTAAGTTAGGTCGAGCATGGAAGGACACAGGAAGGTACTGGGTACAGACTGTGAGCCAAAGGGGAGTATTGGAACATCTTAAGAAGAAATGTCTTGGTACAAAAACTCCCTAAAAACTAATGCACATACCGACCTAGTTTCGGGACCAGGTCGAGATTGACAGCATGAAGGATAATAAGTAAGCTCCCCTTCCATAAGGTGAGGGGTGGTAACTAGGCAACAGAGGGTGGTAACCTGGTACGTAAAGAAATGATGTAAGTTGTTTGTACCTGTCTATAAAAGGACACCGCAGAGGGTGCTCTCCGGCTGACCTTGCGGGGGGCGCACTAGGCGTCTGAACGGCAGGTGTCATTGCCTAAACTTACAGAGTGCACAGTAGCTTAACTTTGACTAACTGCTGTTAATATCTGTTATATGGCAATAGGCCTGCCCGGTGTTGGTACCTTGTCAACGCAGGCCATAGTGCCCAGTGGTGTAACATTGTACTGATCTCTGTTACCAACTGGTAGAGCTTCGCATTTGACAATAAACCTGCTCGATTGATTTCAAACCTTGCCTGCATCTGTCGTTTCCGGGGCCTCTCAGAGATCTCTTGTGTTGACTCAAGTGCACGGGGTCTAACACTCTAGATAAAGGGAGTACCGATTGTTACGCACGCAGCCGAAAGTTTAACAACGGAGTAGAGGTCCTGTCAGGAGCGCGCCAGGACAACCTTGACCAGACGACGCTGACACTGACAGTCCAGACCACCGAAGGTACCGAGGTACGAAAACACCAAGGTACGACAGCCCCGATCTCTGCCAGACTGCCCCGCAGCCCCCAACCCTGCTTACGCCGCCCGCCCTGATCTCCACTAGACTACCCTGCAGCCCCCAACCCTGCTTCCACCGGCCACCCACTCGCCCGCCCTGATCTCCGCCCGACAGTTCTGCTGCCCCCAACCCTCCTTCTTGGCAGCCGGTTTCCCCCCCCACACACACCTCCTTCCAGCCCACCTCGCACGGCTCCTCTCCCAGCAGCCATGCTGAGGCCCGGTATTTTTTTCCCGTGGCCCATACCAGGTCGTGGCCCATAGTTTGGGAAACGCTGATCTAGACAAAAACGAAAAAAAAAAAACCCACCATACCTAGTTACTCTTAGAATTTATTCTCATTCCTAGAGCATGTCTGGAGAAAAAAAATTGAATAGTAATTTAAAACAGGACTGGGGAACCTATGGGCCAAGGGACTGGACACAGCTCCCAACTTGCCTGAATCTCGCCTTTGAAGCTTAGGACTCCCCCCTCCTGGCATTGGGGAGTCCATGCTGGTTCTCTGGTTCTCCAGTCCCCCATCGCCCCTCAGCAATACTGGAGCACACAAAGTGTACTAGCCTGAGCCCTACTAGACTCTGGTGTGTGAAGGGAATGTGAGGAGTGTCTTTCTCCTTCTCAGTTGGAACTACTTCAGTGAGGATTTGTGGGCATTTTTTCTCACTTTTGAGTGGTCCCTGTTTGATTTTTCTGTGGGTCTGTGCCCCCCAATCCCCAAAAAAGTCCCCACCCCTGAAAAATTGCCTGTGATAGAGAATCCATAATGACTCTTGGTAAATGGATCCAGTGGTTAATTTTTCTCCCTGTTAAAAATGTACACCTTAAAAGGTCAATTACTTTAACTGGAATAGTTAGGCTAACAGAGCAAATCCCACTCACAAAGGCTTCTCTGTGCTATATACAGTGCCACATCTTTTCAGATATCTTCTGTTAGAAATTTAAACGACTATGTCTGGCACAGTGATGGCAAGAAGTACAGTTTTTCAAGGTAATAAAGTTTGCTATATTGGCTTGTATTATCTAGTCCTTCATTTATGCATTTTGAAATTTATTGAGCACTGGGCATTGTTCTCAGACATCCATAAAATCTGTAGGCAATTTAAGTACATTTTAAGTCAAACATGCAGAACAAATGGTTTGTAAGTAAAGATAGCATGTTCTTTTCTCCAACTCTGTAAGTGCATATTTTAAGGAAGTGGTAACAATATTTTATCTTTTGCAAGAAACAGCTGAAAGTTTGCCAAAGTATATACAGCTGATGTTCCATTACTTATTTGAATACTAAAAACTGTAGTGCTGTGTAAGAAACAAACAAACTAACAAAACTAAAGAGTTTAATCAACTTTTCTGCTGTAGCAGTAAAATCATAGTGTAATTCAGTCAGATGCTGAATTTATTAGGGCTGAATAATTCCATGCACAGTAATAATATATGTAGTTATGAATGCAAAGGAAATTTTAAACAGGTCTTATGCTTCAGATCATAATCTGATTGCTTCAAGGATGAGAGAGGCATTTTCTTAACATGTAGAGCATTACTCAATTGTCTAGGTGCAGTGTAGTTTTTCTTACCCATTGATTCTGAAGGAGGAATTAATCTAATCTCATGCCAGAAATGCAGTTTGTTTCTCTGATTTTGAATGGCAGAGACTATTTTTCTATTAAATGTTAGATTATCAATGAGCTGTAGAAACTGTTACTGTAAAATTATTTTGAATACATTGGACCAGACCCTCAGGGTATGGGCCAATGCAATCTATGCCGTGGAGCTATTTTGGGATACCTAAGGTATCCTGAAATAGCTACCCCACATTTTTTAAACATGCCCATTTATTTTGAAATATTTTTGAAATAACAGGCACACTATTTCAGCATCCCTGTAAACTTTGTTCCATGAGGGTTAAGGGATGTGTCGGAATAGCACATTATTCTGAAATTGGGTGCTGTGTCGATACACCAAATTTTGAAATAAGCTATTTCAAAATACAATCAAAATATGATATGCAAATTGCGTAGCACAAATTGCATATCTTATTTCGAGTTTAGGGTGATGTGTAGACATAGGGTACATCTGCATAGCAGGGCTAAAGTTGAAATAAGCTATGCAACTTCAGCTACATCAGTTACATAGCTTATATCGAAATAGCTTATTTTGGCTTTTGGTGTTGTCTACACAACAGGGAATCTGAGGAAGATTTCCGAGAAGAGCGTACTCTTCCTTTCACTTCCCTTACTCCCCATAAATTGAGGATTACAGGAGTTGGAGTAAGAAATTCTCCAGCTTGCCATTATTTGGACATTCTGTCAAAATAATTGGTTGTAGTGAAGATACAGACAAACATCAGTTATTCTGAAATAACACTGCTGTGTAGATGTATCCTAAGGGGGGATGTGACAGAGGTCTATAAAATCATGACTAGTATGGAGAAAGAAAATAAGGAGAAGTTATTTATTTGTTCCCTTAACATAAGAACTAGGGGGTTACCAAATGAAATTAATAGGTAACAAGTTTAAAACAAACAGAAGGAAGGTTTTCTTCATGCAATCTGTGGAACTTCTTGACAGAAGAGATATTGTGAAGATCGGGATTTTAGCAGGGTAAAAAACAGAAGTAGATTAATTCATGGAGGATAGGTCCATCAATGCTTATTGGCCAGAATGGGTAGGAATGGTATCCTAGCCTCTGTTTGTCAGAGGCTGGAAATGGGCAACAGATGATGGATCACTTGATGATTACCTGTTCTAGTCATTCCTGCTGGGGAACCTGGCATTGGCCACTTTCAGAAGACAGGACTAGGCTAGATGGACATTTGGCCTGACCTTGTATGGCCATTCTTATGTTCCTATGTAAATGATATTTATGCCTTTTAAGTCTCCTATGAGACAGTACCTTGGTATTCCTGTATTGGAGAGGAATCCTCAATTGGTTATCCTCTCCTTCAGCTCTTGGTCCTCCGGCTAAAAGAGGATGATAGTGAGTAAGACAAGAGTTCAACAGACTTTTGTCATCTTAGCTAGTGGAGCAGTGCCTGGAGAGGGAAGCTTTATTTTTCAGCATAAATTAAAGCTGTTCTATTGCTGCTCTAATGGACATGGGCCAACTCAGTTCCCAGAAGCCTCTAGAATTGAAGGGGAGTAGAAAGGAGGATTAAAGCCATTTATGCCTTTTCCTTCTTTATTAACTCGTGTAATTAATTCCACCTTCACTATAACTAAGGAAAAATCTGTTGGTTTGTGAATATCATCCTTTGCAGTATGAGTGGGAATCTTCCATGTAAATGAACTCTCCTCCCACTAAAGACAGTTATCCTGGGTATAATGAACCAAATCTTGATCTTACAGATATCTGCAATGATTTCTGAAGTCAGCGGTGGACATGCAGAACTCCCCTTCCTCACAACATGTTGGATGCAGTTTCAGAGTGAGGATGGGGGAAAAGGAAATTGAAATTAAGTTATTCTTTTGAGAGAGGGACATGCTAATCACTTGCTCTGGCGAGGAAAGTTCTGAAGTGTGTGAGAGCTCTAGCTGTCCTCAGGTTTTTTTTTTCTTCTTGTCTTCATCCTTTGGAAACCCCTGCCACTACAACATATTCCTCCTCCATGAAGGCAGAGTATTAAGGCCTGGAGCCTTGAGTGGAGGAAGTTTCTTCTCTGTTCAGCTGTGGGTAGCCTTTGTAGGCTCAGTGTATAAAGGCTCATATACATTTTATTTTCAGTGTAGATGTGCATTCTTTCTTCCTTTCACATCATACCTTCACCTATGATGGACTTTGGCAGCCCATTTATTTTGATCTATATTTGTTGGTGTTTACTCCATACTGTGGGCCTCTTGTCACTACACCCTCTTGGCAGAGTGATGATTGAACAACATAATTCATGTAGAGCTGAATGTATAGGTAAGATGATTTTGTGTGAAAAGTAATGATATTCGACAGAGCTTGCTTTCATTGGATGGCAGATTGCATAGCTTTGACCTGGATTGTGTGACAGAGAGGAGGATATATTGATTATTAGTATTGTGCGTCTTAGTCATCAAGAATCATAGGCTACACAACCTTGCAATGAATGAAAGCCTTGTGTTTCTATGGCCTATCAGCCCCAGAACAGCAGTTTTCATGACCCATATTGAATTAGCCCAGTTGAATAAGAGACTATTTCATTCCATAGTCACATAGATGTTTGTATTTATTTTTCATCAAGGTGTTTTGCAGAAATCTAAAATTGTAAAGGTGCAAAGTAGTCTATTTCCACAGAGCAATTTCCAATTTGGAGTACTATTTTTCTCTTAAATATATTTTTCAATCTGTCTACTTTTTGTGTTATTAAATTGTATTTCTATTTTAACCTAATGTAATTCATTTTTAATGTCTTTAGCCATCTTTGACTGTATAATGCAAAAAGTGCATATAGTGCTTTTCCTCTTCAGAGTGATGTACTACCTAAGTACCTAGTTTTAGCACAATTATTGAGTACCTCACTTTTAGCAGTCCCATTGATTTCAATGATAATAATTAATCTAAACAGGATTCCTTAGAAATCTCAACAACTATGATTATCCCTATACTTGCAGATGGGGAAACTGAGGCAGACACCTTCAATGATTTGTCCAAGCTTACATAGGAAATTGGTGTGAGTGCTGGGATTAGGATTCAAGAGCTCCTGACTTCTTGTCCTCAGTCAGTTCACTAGTTCAAAAAAATTGTGACGGGATTGCTGATTGCAACGCACTATAGAGAATTTTAATTGCTTACTTGAAAAGTTGGAGGAGAGAGGGCTTGCCCAAATTCCTTCTTGCAGTGTCTACACATCCCCATGATGAACAGTGGGCTGTTCATAGGTCAGTATCAAAAGAAGGAGTTTAAATAGCGGAGAAGGAGAGCAACTCTAACTATGTCAGAATGTTTTGAATTATGGTCCATTATTTTAGTACAATTATGGGAATTGTCTGGAATGAATGAGGAACTTGCAAACCACCACCATCATCTCCAACAACAAAATCCCACAGAACACAAAAAAATCTGCTAAGGCAAATTATCTTCAATGAAGATTGTTTAATGTGTGATTCTTGAAGTGTTTACTGAAGGGGAGCAAAGTGAAAAGGTCTATTAGTTTGTTTGCCTGTTTATGCCTACATTATTGTTTCATTATTTCCTTAATGGTCCTGCAAGTATTATTATAGATACTAAGTTACTGATAGAAATTGTACAGTAATGCCTCACTTGCTGATTGCTTTTCTCTAGATGATTTCTAGAGCAAGTGAATTCTTTAATATGCTATATGTTAGAAAGAATTTGTTCATCTGTGAGTGTGTCTATCCATCCATCTGTCTGTCTGTTCAAGAACTCCTCATACACCATAAGAGCTAGGACCACTAAATTTGGTATTAGCTTCCTCTTATCATAAGTTAAGGCAAGGTAACGGTTTGGGTGTGCCAGGACAATGAGATGTGCCTGGAATGAGATAGTTTCTCATAAAAAGAAAAGGGAGGGCTCTGCTAGTAGGGACAAAAGTTTCAGTGGGGTCACCGAGTTAGTCTTTAAAATGCTACCAGACTATTTGTTCTTTTTTAAGTTTTTCTTGGTACAGACTAACAAAACATGAGGGCTATGTCTACATTGGCCCCTTCTCCGGAAGAGGCATGTTAATTTCCAACTTCAGAATAGGGAAATCCGCGGGGGATTTAAATATCCCCCGCGGGATTTAAATAAACATGGCCGCCGCTTTTTTTCCGGCTTGGGGAAAAGCCGGAAAAAAGCGTCTAGACTGGTGCGATCCTCTGGAATAAAGCCCTTTTCTGGAGGATCTCTTATTCCTACTTTGAATAAGAGATCCTCCAGAATAGGGCTTTATTCCGGAGAAGGGGCCAATGTAGACGTAGCCGTACAGTTATACTGCATAATGTCCACAGGGAGGAAACAAGGGGCCAGAGATGGGGACCAGGTCAGATATAATCCCATTGGACAGCGGGGGCGGCAGTGGAGAAAGGGTCAACTATATATTTGAGAGAGTTTGTCTGTTTGTGTGTCTGACTTGTTGGGATGGGATTGCGTCTCATAAAACCATACTGACAAGACACAGAATTACGAGGCAGGTGAAAGGGACTGGCTGGGGGCACGTCCCCTCTCATCCAGGACTGTCCATGCCCCGAGCCTCCCAACCCTCGGTGACCTTTAGGGAGGGCCCAGGTGCCCTTTAGAAGGGGGGAGGGGCAGCTGAAGCATTCATATTTATATCCCACATTCATATGGGGATGCATAAAACCATAGAGAAAAGAGACAGAATCACCAGGCCAGATAGGTGAAAGGGGCTGGCTGGGGGCATGAACCCCCATCTAGGACTGCTCCAGCACCAAGCCTCCCACTCCTAAGCACCCTTTAGTGGGGGGGTGTGCTCAAGTTCACACCCACTGGATTCTTATGGAAATATTGCTGGCTCTTTCCCTTCATCAGGGAATTAAGGGAAAGTGCACAGTTTGCTGCATTCCTCTCTCTGGCTTGGGAGCACAGGGAGAGAAGACAAACCTGGATGTGCTCCAGCCAGAGGATATGCACTACTTCCCTCTCTCTACCTGCTGAAGCTGTAGTGATCATGGAGAGGTGCTTCACACTTGGCCCAAAGCTGCTGCAGTGAGAGGGCTAGGGTAGTCCCCTCTCCCTGGGACAGCCTCCATATTGAACCTGTCATTCCCAACGTTACCCCAAAGCAGTGATATAAATGAAGCATGTACATTTTCAGTTTGTTTTCAAAAATCAAAATTAATTAAGGGCCCAAGCAATGCCAGATAAAACTTTCAGTGATGTATAAATGACATTTTCTATATTTGCAAAGCATATTTGAATATGTATTGAAATGGAGTTCTTTGGTGTGAGTAAAAATGGTATGGACCCTTTAAATAAAACAGATATTTTTAATAGAAACTCCCTCCTAACTAGGCCACATAAGACTTTCTGTTTTATATCTGGAACACATTGATAATACAGCAATTTTAATTAGGTATTATGTAGAAGAGGATTAGATCTCACATTTTAATGCCAAAATTGGAAGAAGTCGGTTTAAAGCTGGATGTAATTTTCATATGGTAGTAATAAAATTATTTTTGAAGGGCAGATGTCAAGTTTTTAATTGCACATTAGTTTTAAGTAATTAATGGTGAGTTTCATTAATATTTATTTGTCACTACTTACATTAATATTTTGAGGGTTCATTCATGCTCCCATAACACGGACTATAGTTAAGTAAAATGGATACCGGAGGATTCAGAACTGGATTTATAGTTAAATAAAGTTAAGATAAGTAGACGTGTGTAGCCAGACAAGAACCCCCCTGTAACATCCATTTTTGCTTGCCTGGAGCACACAGCACACACAGAACAGTAAAATCAGCGTAGTCTTTGAAAGCCTTGACAGGAGTGCCCTTGACTGAAACCCATATTGATACGAACACACAGTCGTCCGTGGGGGGAGGAATCTCCCGCTCAGTAAAGAATGTTCAGTACTCACAATTTAGTTATCTCTCTTGCAAGTGTAAATTAAGTTGACACTCCCTTGTAAGAACTAGCGTCACAAAGACGGACCAACACAATTTGGCATCTTAGATAAGAAAGAGGATACGGGCCCCTATGGGTATAAAGATGGGTCCAGCAGCACACTTACTCTGAGTGTCAATCTACCATCTATCTGCTGGTCGGGTTAGGTAATTGGCCTTCCGAGGTTCCACGGGGACGCCCACCTCATGTTTGTCTTTCCTAGGAATTGAGGGAACGACCCTGGCCTGATACGCTGGAGTCAAGAGGCACAGAAGGGGGTAAAAATTGTACCTGGATGTGTCCTTTGTCTTAAGTGTACACATAGACTTAGAGCTCTTTAAAGATTAAGCTGTCACTTGATACCATTATTTCTATTTTCTATCTTTATTTTCTTTGTAACCATTTTTAAGATCTATATTTGCTAGTAGTTAAGAAATAGAGCAATAGCCATTGTAACCATATGATTTATAAGCTTCTTTAATAAACCTGTAACTGTTTAAGCTTTAACCTGACTCCTTCAGTTGCTGTAACAGAACCAAGCACAATTTAAAAGAACTTCAGCTGGTCATAAGAGACAGAAACAGGCAGAGCTGGGCATTTGGATCGTGTCGCTTCCAGAGGACAGATCTGTAGGGGCATCTCTCAGTCTTCCCTAGGCTGCCCGCTGCGAAGGGATCCTGTATCCTAGCAGTTAAAATCTGAGATGTAATACGCTCTCCTTGTAAACTCTGCGCCATCTGTCAGCTGCCCTCCACGAAAGGATCGCGATCCTAGTGGACAAAGACACGGACGTTAAACTCTTCGGGGCGCCCGTCAATCTCTCCTAGACTGCCCATTGCGACGGGGCCTTGTGTCCCAGCAGCTGAAGACTTGGGTGTAACACACACACACACACACACACACACACACACACACACACACACACACAAACACACACTGCCCTGATCATCGGCTGACAAGGTGGGATGGCTACACTGAGGTAAAGGTCTATACATATAAATTGTCCTCTCCTTGATGGGTTGTTTGGCTAGAACTGTGTTAAATGTTACTGGGCTAAGGAGTATTTGATTTAAATATCCTATTTTTTATAGAGTGGCAATCATTATTGCCTTTATTTTATGGAACAAAAGGTTATAGTTTTGGGAATCGTATAAAGTATCAAGTCATAATAAAAACAACTGAATGAAAATTAAAATAAGTGTCAGGAACTCCTGCGGTATAAATTTCAGGAATTCAGGGATACATTTGTGAGTCTATCATTTACAAAAGGTGTTGGAGGGGCAGCTATTAAATGATAAAGCCACCTGTTTATCTGTACAATAGGCAGAGGTGGACCAGTAACATAAGTTTCACCATATTGTCGTGCCTCTTTCTCTGGAGCTCCTTACATAATTCTGCTGAATTCTATTACCAAGTCCAATGCTACTTCCTTTCATTATGAATGATGGGATATGGAATCACCATTATGACTAAAGCTCACATGTGCATCCAAAAGGGTCAGTACGGCCTATGACTTGTAAGTTATACCATACGGGTGGCTGATTCTCTTCTTTCAGCCTTTAACTAGGAGAGATACACTTGAGGCATGTTCTCTTTGTTTGGAAATAGATGGGACTTTTACAGCCTATATTATTACCCAAAGATTTATTACCTTAGTAATTTTTCTTTTCCTATTAAAAAGATTGTCATAAGAATAGGGGTTACTTCTTTTGTTTCATTACCTCATTATGACCGTCTTTCAGGAAAACATCCCCATTTAGGACACTGCTAAACTTTAAGTTTATGATGTTGCTGACTTGAAAAAGATTGATTTAAGCAGATGCTTAATTATGTTCCTGAGTCAGGTTCCATGGGAACAGCATATAATCATACTTCAAATACTCAGCATTGTCTGTGATAGAATACCTGTAGTTATAATTTATTGAGAATCATATTACAATATCCTTACTCAACAAGTATTCTTAGTAACTAAAAAAGAACATATTAAGGTACTATGTGAGATACATATGTAATAGAGCAATGTGTCCTTTTTAGCTAAGTTGCTTATTTGCCTTTATATGTTTTCTTATAGATTTCTTATTCCCTTATGGTTTTGATTATTTGTTTTATTATAACAGGGTATAATAGATTTATAGGTTTATATTAAAGTAGTTTGGCAGATAGCAAATTTAGCATAAATATCATCAGCACCTTTCACCCAGATGGAGAGTGATGAGCTAAACCATAAGGTCTACATATGATGTATGAAAGCCGGTTAACATAGGGATTTTCCTAAATTCATACCCCTTTAAACTTAACAGGTACACCACAACTTGGAAAGAACCAAAATAATCAGTTAGGAAAGAAATAATAAGTGTGATACCAAACCACAAAAGGGCTATGGTAATGAATTTACATACATGATAATAAATTGAGATCATTGCTATACTAACCTGTAGAAAAATGACACTCCAACATTAGTAAGAGGAGGAAATATGAATAAGGATAAGAGGAAATATACCCAACTGCATATGTATCAAACATAGTGGTGTCAGCATAATGTGTTATAAAAGTGGCATCCCAGCCTAGGGGCACTAGGAGAAAGAGATCTAGTCCATGGGAGGTGTCAGAATGACGGTCCCTGGTGATGATGATGATGGCTAACACTTCAGGTTGTCCTACAAGGGATAGTGTGAGCATATGGATGCACAGAGGTACATTCTGTACTGTCCCCAGCTGCCTTGCTAAGTCAGGGTGTTTGCTACTGTGCTAAATGTATTAATAAACTATATTTGTAATTATAAAAGAGTTCCTGTGGTGTGTGTGTTGCAATTGTGAACATCAGGGTTCCCAACTATATCATAACTTGAATTACACGAGGCCTGATTTTGGGACAAGAACCTGTCAACCCTCAAAGTAATAACTGGGTATTCCTAAGTAATCAATTGACTAACTAGTTTGTCTGCTTCTGTGTTTTTGTTTTGTTTTGTTTTTATTTATTTTAGAAAAAAGAAAGTTGCCTATGACAAAGGTGATTTATTTTCATGTACTTTCTCACATTTACTTTGGTTCTTTAACTGAAGCTCTTTTCTATCATTCTAGCCATTTGCTAAAAAGTGAAGGACTCGCATTTGTACTATTTTGTACTCAAATCTTGCTGCTGTTTGATGCTTTATCATTATAACTCAAGATCATGGAGCACAATTCAGTTATTAATGTATTAAAAGGCTAATATTGATTATACTGAATTCAATATTATGGGTTTTTACTTTTCTTCAACTTGAACAAAAATATATTTTCTAACGTGTGCATGTGTGCATGAATAACATTTGTTCTTGCAGACAAATACTAATGCAACATGGACAAAATGAACAGTGGTTTAATTTAGTCCGGCCCTTGTATTTTTCAAGACTATTTCATTTATATTAATGTATATAATCTAATCTGTTGTGGAATGGAATATGTATAATGATAGTGCCACAACTTCCCTTTGTATTTCAGGTTATTCCATCATCCAGTTGCTCTTATGCTTAACTTTTTACTAATAATATTTAATCTAAACTTTTTTTTAGCTTCAGGCCATTGCTTCTTGGCATGTCATCTCTAGAGGCTATGTGAATGATTCCCTTTTATCACATATGCTATCACTCTGAAGGCATTTGTAAAGTGTCAGAAAGAAAAGATAACCCCTGAGTCTTCAGCATTCTAAATTATATAAATTTAGTTCCTTCAGTCTCTCCTTGTAAGATGGATCCTCCATTATTTGTGTCACTATTGAAGTTTCTGTAGTTCTTCAGTATTCTTATTACTCTGTGAGACTGGAATGCCAAGGTGCAGACATGGAGATCAGCATTATATGCCCTGTGGGGGGAAGCGGAGAGGGGGGCATCTAAGCTAAAATTAAGGCTGTCCATAAATGCACATATTTAAATTAACATTTTTTGAATAGCAGTCTTTAAAAAAACCCAAATATAGTTGTTAGTGGAACTGACATGAAACTAAGGATTAAGGTATATTGGTATGCATGGTCTCTCTTTTGTACATGGAGGGTAAAAGGCAAGGTATTGTAACACAGTAGGTGGCTCTTGGCTTAGGTCTCTTAATTTTCTGGTTCAAGCTATGTGGAACATTGTCTAACATGACATTTTGAAGACTCTTTCAAATGTTGCAATCATGAAGTGTGAATATTTCCCATTCAAGTCAACAGATGTTACAACCTCCATGAGGCCTCCAGCAGGGGTTCTGCAGGGTATAAAGTTCTCTTTCAAATGCTGCACTGACAGAGTTTATGGGATATCGGAAACTTTTGTAAGAAAACACAAACCCAAGAAAAAACCATGATGCTTCATTAAATAATTGAAACATTCTAAAATCCACATAAGAATGAATGAGTTGCAGGTTGTAAACAATCTCCAAATGCAATCTCCACAACCTCAAGGTAAGTTGACTTTTTCTGGACTGGAAAGAAAAAAAGAGGAGTGACTGCTTTAAGTGGGGCTTGAGCTCATGAGTTGGACAGTGGGACTCAGGTAATGGCTCCTGCACACAGGGGGAAGGCAATATAAATCCTGTCCATCTAGAGCGCACCCCCACTCATGCTCAATTAGCAAGATTTCACCTTCCCTTCATTGGATTAGCACAGGCCTGTTTTTTTTTGTTTGTTTGTTTGTTTTGCCATGGACATGTCACGTCCATGGAAATTGGGAAGGAATTTTTCCTGATTTCCAGACTGGACAGGATAGGATATTTTTTGTGCCTCTAGGCTAGGGATCTAGTGAGCAGGTCTGGAGGAACAATTCAAGTTGTTGCAATTTAGCAAATGCCAGGTGTCCATTATAATAAGTCATTCAATGGGGAGACTGGCCCTTGATATACCAAAATTGGAAGTGGACTCAGGGGAAGTTGGGGAACAGGGTTGGGATACATTATCTGATAGTGCTAGTAGACAGCCCCTTAACACTAAGAGGAGGAGAGAGTACCAGGATCTTAGCACCAGCTATGGGGTTGGAAAGCTAATGGACTGTCGCCGTTAGATAAAAACAATTAAGAAAAGAATGGTGATGTGCATCAAATGAATTATTGCTGACTAGTTCCCAGCTGAATTAACTTAATAAACTTGCAGTTTAATTAAATGACACCTCTTATGTCTTCTCTTTCTTTCCAATAAATTTGAGACTTTAGGGGAGTTGTCCTATCATTTTAGATTCTTCTCTCATCTATTAAACCCTTTATTTGTGGTATGGTAGTTATGACCAACAGATAGAAAAGCAAACATAAAAAAGAGGCTAGAAAGGAAACTAATGTTTATTCTTCAAGTGCATGGACTGAATTGCATTTATATGATAAAATAGCATAGTACTGGGAGTACCATACTACAGTATATGGAAGTTGCTGGGGACATTCATGCTGAGTAAGAAATGAACAATTAAAATGCAATTTTTAGGGGATGAGCCTATCTTATTATATGAATCCAGAACATCTACTAAAACCAAAAAGTATTTTGGTACATATTTTAGGCCAGGTCAGTTCCTTGCAGATCAAACTCTTGTTCCTACAGCCATTGAAGTGAACAGCTTGATCATTTTTTAAGGTGTAAAGGAAAGGACAATTGTCACACCTCCTGCATGACATAGGCCATAAGACTTCCCTGAATTAATTCCTGCTTGAAGTGCAATAGCTATGACTGAATCAGAGCATGTCTTAAAAAACCCAGTTGTGATTTACAAATCTCCAAATAATGGTGCACCCACCACCAATATTACATTATTGTTCCAATGGTTCATCAGTCTCACTGTTAATGTTTCTATGCCTTTTTTTCTAAATATATGTATCTAGTTTCCACTTCCAACCATTGGATTTTGTTTTGTGTTTGCTACATTGAAGATTTATCCCTTTTCAAATTTATGTTCTCTATATAGGTCCTATGCCCTCCTCTTCAATAGACTCAAGAATTTCAATCTATAGAATATCACTATAAGAATTTCCCATCTTTAAATCATTGCTATGGTTCTTCTCTGAACCCCCTTCAATTTTTCAACAACTTGTGTGAAGAGTAGAGACCAGCGCTGGACACAGTATTGCAGTAGAGATTGAACATGTGTCAAATACTGGGGATGTGAGGGTGTTGCCATTAACTTAATTATTTTTGCTGATAGTATGCCAAAGGGCACAAGGTCTAACCATTTTGCTGCCTCATCATTCTAGGGCTTTTCACTATTATTCTTTTCTGAACATTCAAGTGGTCACAGATGGATCAATTTAATAGAAGTAGAAGTGCAGGATTTTAATATAAATTCATGTTAATGGTACTTGGTATTTACACCAAAGTAGCTGGTGCATGGAGACATTCTCACTATAGACCTATTGTCCACCTTCAACATTTTTGTACCAGTTCCTGGAGAAATAAAATCCAGATTTATCAATGTGTATATTACATCTGTAATATTGCATAGAGGCATAGGGCAAGATTAGCTATCCATCTTAGCATTTTATACTGCCTCTCATCACATTAATATCTTTTGTGCATAAAATAGCTATTGCCAGCCTATGTCCCTAGTGGACTTTATGGATTCTTTGGCTCTTTTGCCTCTTTAGTTATTTGAAAGCTCTCTTTGGGAAAGAGACTTGCCCTAATACCTATCAGGATAACAATGCTTATTAGACTTAATGCATGTACTCATGGGTGTTTTTTTTTTTTGCATCTACAGGTTAAAAATTAGGCACGAAGAACAGCAAGTTATATGACCAGTGGAAATGATCAATTATTTCAATTTCTTTCTATTAAAATTCAACAGATAATGTAATGAATTTACTGTGAGAAAGACCTAACGCCTACTGACATTAGATTAGATTCAGATTTGTATGCTGATACTCCAACCAGGTTAATGGAAAATATTGCATAGATTCTGCCAGTATCTTTAACTTTGCATAGGAATGACTCTGATCTTCATAACATTTCTCACTGTATTATTCCACTACAATTGAGACACATAACAGTTCCAATTCTATTTTCTGTTTTCAGGTACTCTGAGCTTTCTGAAACTTTTGCCTTTGGGACTAAACTACACCACAGTTTGTTTTTGTCCTACACAAATCTTCCTTTTTTTAAAATATAAGCAAAATTGATCTGACTATTTTTAAGAATAAAGAACTAAATAAATATATTAGCTATTATTAACCATATGTATTGCTCCAGTTCCCAATTACTTTTTAAATTGTAAAGCTATGAAAAAGCAAGTGTTTTTATCTAAAAGGCTATGTTAAAAAACTATTATGATTGCAGTGTCCAGTCCTCAAAAGTCAGGAAAAGACAGGTACCAGTTACACATGCAACCCTAACTTTGCCTTTGGAGAATAAAGATTAGTGTGAAATAAATTGCAATTGTTATATGAGGGACAGCCCAGAGAAAGGAGAAAAAACAAATAAGCACTCATAGAAAACATTCTGTGATATTTTGCATATCCAAGCATCTGTCATACACAAATTTCCAGATGGGTTCTCAGCACAATAATATATGGCACCCAGATTTTAAAAAAAAAAAGGATTTTGTAACTATCATCTTCACTGCAAACAAATTCTGTCTTCTTCTCTGAACTGTAAAGTCAAAGTGGCAGATGTATATTCTGGGAAATTTTCCATATATAATATATGAAATTATAATTTGTTTTTGATCCGTCATAATTCCATAAGCAACACTAAACAAGTTTTTTACAATTTTTCAAGAAATAGGTGTATTTTAGTTCATAAGATCATAAGACTGGCCATACCAGGTCAAACCAAATGTCCATCTAGCCCAGTATGTTGTCTTCCAACAGTGGCCTATGCCTATGCCACATGCCCCAGAGGGAATGAACAGATCAGGCAATCATCAAGTGATCCATCCCCTGTCACCCATTCCTAGTCTCTGACAAACAGAGGCTCAGGACACCATTTCTATCGATCCTGGCCCATAGGCATGGATGGACCTATCCTCCATGAATATATCTAGTTCTTTTTTGAATCTTGTTAAAGTCCTCTGGCATGGAATTCCATAGGTTGACTGTGCATTGTGTGAAGAAATATGTCCTTTTGTTTGTTTAACCCTGCTACCTATTAATTTCATTTGGTAACCCTTAGATCTTATATTATGGGAACAAGTAACTAACTTTTCCTTATTCATTCTCTCTATACCTGCAATGATTATATCCCTCATTGGCCTCCTCTTTTCTAAGCTGAAAACTCCCATTCTTTTTAATCTCTCTTCATATGGAACCCATTCCAAAACTCTACTCATTTTTGTTGCCTCTTGCTGAACTTTTTCTAGTGCTAAGGTATCTTTTTTTGAGATGAGGCAACCACATTTGTATGCAGTATTCAAGATGTGGGAGTACCATGGTTTTATACAGAGGTAATACGATATTCTCTGTCTTATCCTCTATTTCTTTTTAAATGATTCCTAACACCCTATTTGTTTTTTTGAGTGCTGCTGCAGATTGAGTGGATGTTTTCAGTGAATTCTTCTAAGACCTCACTCTTGAATGGTAAGACCTAATTTAGTCACCATCATTTTGTACATATACATGGATTATGTTTTCCGATGTGCATTAGTTTGCATTTATCCACGTTAAAATTCATTTGCCATTTTGTTGCCCCGTTACCTAGTTTTAGAAGCTCTTCACAGTCTGCTTTAGTCTTAATTATCTTGAGCAGTTTAGTGTCATCTGCAAATTTTGCCACCTCACTGTTTATCCCTTTCTCCAGATCATTTATGAATACGTTGAATAGAATTGGTCCTAGTATGGACCCCTGTGGGCCACCACTAGTTACCTCTCTCCATTCTGAAAACTTACCATTCATTCCTACTCTTTGTTTCCTATCTTTTAACCAGTTATCAATTCATGAAAAGACCTTCCCTTTCATCACATGACAACTTACTTTACTTAAGAGCCTTTGTTGAGGGACCTTGTCAAAGTCTTTCTGGAAATGAAACTACACTATATCAGCTGGATCCCCTTATCCATATGTTTGTTGATGCCCTCAAAGAACTCTCGCAAATTACAGAAACCATGTTGACTTTTCCCCAGCAAATTATGTTCACCTATGTGTCTGACAATTCTGTTCTTTACTATATTTTCAACAAATTTGGCTGGTACTGACATTAGATTTACTGGTCTGTGATTGCTAGGATCACCTCTAGTATTTTTAAAGTAATAAGTTTGCAAAATCAGAATATAAATTAATGGATTAAGTTATGCAAAACTCGAAGAGCTTCATTTGAAAAAAGTTGCAGGTTCATTAAATGGACACAGTATCTGGCATTTCACAGGTCTGGCTGAGCATTTTGACAGAGAATTATATTTGACAGATGTCTATTATATATTTTGAAGAGTTTGTTTGTAGATTTGTTTGTGCAAAATAAATTCATACATCATGATTACCTACAGTAACCAAATTTTGCATAAACAATCCTGCCTGTTAAATTATCTGAATGCATTGCTTTTTACACCAGAATATTGTGGCTGAAAGGTTTAAATAATTATTTTTGTTTTTCATTGGGAAAAAGTCATGACTATGATGATTAGAGTTCATAATAATATTTGCCAACAAAATTAAAATCGAGTCACCTATTCAGCTGTCATTTTAGTGCAAAGAAATTTTTTACTGTTAGAAATCAAAATAATTCAAATTAGTTATGGAAAGAGTAATGGAATCTTTATGAGTTTCTGATTCAAATTTACTATGTATGGTAATTATTAAATAAAATTAATAATGTTTTAATTTGAAATCCTAAAACTTTAAAACTGTTTGTTTACTTCCCTTTTGAAGCACATTAACAAAAATAACAATGACATATATTTAATTTCTTGAACTTTCCTATAAGTGTAATCTATGCAAAATGGCTTTGCCTAGTCAATGATGGGCCTCGCCAGCTAGTAATAATAAAAAGTAAGTAAAACAAAATAAACAAAAAAACCCACAGCTTGACTCATTTAAATTCCATATATATATTATTTCTTTAGCAGGTGTTTATATTTTGATCTTTCTCAGAGCAAAGTTCAGAATGAGTGAAACAGATTCAGCAAAGAGATACATACATCTCAATCATGTATTGGACCTTGTCTATATAGGGATGTTGTATCAGAATAATGGTAGTTTGTTTGCCTTAATGTGCCTGGTGGCCACACACAACCTATTTTTACATCAAATATCATAGTAACAATAATTGGAATTTAAGTAACTCCAGTTTGTTCATTTAAGGTTTATGTGGACCCACTTCTAAATACTCTGTTTCTTGCAGTACTCCAACTCGTACCGCTCCCTGTATTGCTTCACATCTGCATCAGAAGTCATACTGCAATACACCAAGAGACAAATTACCAAGGCTAGAGCTGAGTGGGAGAACATTGCAGCATGGGATATCTGCCCAGAATACAGAATGGTTAATTTGAATGAATGCAGAGCTGTAAGGGCACAGTGATTAATAAGGGAAGTACTTTAAGCCAACATAAAATGATGTGGATGCATTTCAGTTCTCTATAATTAAATCACTGCACTTAGAACAAACAAAAGAGAATGAAATGTATCATTCCTGTGTAAATATAGTCTTTATCATAGACTGAAGACCATAGTAGCACCACTAGATGGCTTCATTAACATGTCAGTTAACTCCAGATTTTAAAATAGTTTGTATTGCAATTAACTTTATGCTTAATAATAACATTCTCTCAATCCCTTTTTGCTTTTTTTATACTGTCAGTAGTACTCAAACAATTCCAAAAGTTAACTTGTTAGGAAAACAAGAATAAAAGGAGGAACTGTCATTAGTATTATCCATTATCTGCTTAGGTGCCCCCATCACTGTAATATCTGAGCTCTTACCTAAGTAATTAAAGAAGCAGTAACAATAAAAAAAAATCTCTCAGTTGCTCTACATGTAGAATTAAATCTGGATACAACAATGTATATATGATTTAGGCATTTCCCAGAGATGGAGTAGTGGACTTTTGAATAGTCTGAGAATACAATGCTTTAATGTTCATTCTGCTGACCCAAATATGGCTATCAGATACAGTGCTTTCATTGCTATTAGGTCTGAATAATCCTCAAGAAATTGGCATCACATTTGTGATTGTAATGTTTTGTATCCAGCTATCATTATTCATCCAAACAACACTGGTAGGTAATTAACTCATGCCTCTAGTGCCTGTGTTCAGAGATCCACCCAGACATTACGGCTACGTCTACACTGGCCCCTTTTCCGGAAGGGGCATGTAAATTTCACCAGTCGTAGTAGGGAAATGCGCGGGGGATTTAAATATCCCCCGCGGCATTTAAATAAAAATGTCCGCCGCTTTTTTCCGGCTTTTAAAAAAGCCGGAAAAGAGCGTCTACACTGGCCCCGATCCTCCGGAAAAAGCGCCCTTTTCCTGAGGCTCTTATTCCTACTTCAAAGTAGGAATAAGAGCCTCAGGAAAAGGGCGCTTTTTCCGGAGGATCGGGGCCAGTGTAGACGCTCTTTTCCGGCTTTTTTAAAAGCCGGAAAAAAGCGGCGGACATTTTTATTTAAATGCCGCGGGGGATATTTAAATCCCCCGCGCATTTCCCTACTACGACTGGTGAAATTTACATGCCCCTTCCGGAAAAGGGGCCAGTGTAGACGTAGCCTACTAGTTCATAAGTGCTTGCAAAGGCAAGTTTCATTCAGATTTCTTTTTTAATGATTGACTTGGGTACAGCTAAAGAATCCAGTTGTGATATATAAAAACATTCAACTGGGTTTATCCATTACTCAGCATTTACACATCATCAATGTTAAGGGCAGTCACACCGTTGTATCTCCTAGCCAGTGTCAATTAAAACTGCAAAATGTGAACCGAACAGTAAAATCTGAAATTTCTTCATACAGTAAAGTAAGACAAAGGCAGCTGTCTACCCATGAATATTTCTCTTCGGATGATAAAAATCATGAGGTAAGTGTAACTTGTTCTGTGTTATCACTAAGTATTTGAAAAATATGAACACGTAGAATATAGCCTAGACTAGTTCTATGAGTGAGCTGGTCATAGTGCTTCAGAACTACTTCAGGTATTAACTATTGTCAGGCTTCTGCAAAGCCATAACAGAACCTGTAGCTTGGAAGATAACCTAAAATTTCTCTCTACTTACATGTAGTCTTTCTTTTTTTCAATTTCATGTACACAGAACATAATGTCATGTTTAAAAAAAATTAATGTCTCCAAGCTTGCTTTAAGACCAAATTATTGGAAGAATTTTTTTTAAAAAAATCTCTAAATTAACCAAATACTCTTCATCTCCTTTTCCAGTGATGGTCATTGTTTATGCTGTCTTCTGTGACACCAATATTTAAAAGGGGCTCTAAAGGTGATCCCGGCAATTACAGACCAGTAAGTATAACGTCAGTACCAGGCAAATTAGTGGAAACTATAGGAAAGAATAAAATTGTCAGACACATAGATGAACATAATTTGTTGGGAGAAAGTCAACATGGTTGTTGTAAAGGGAAATCATACCTTACTAATCTACTAGAGTATACTTAGATTTCCAGAAAGCCTTTGACAAAGTCCCTCACCAAAGGCTCGTAAGTAAAGTAAGATGTCATGGGGTAAGAGGGAAGGTCCTTTCATGGACTGATAACACCAGATTACAGAGGGAAATTTCAGAACTTTCTTTCATGCTTAAATTTGACACTTTACGAATGGGCCTTAACAAAGATGTTAATTACCTTAACCATTACATAGACAGCTTCCCACATTTGTCCTTTTCATATGTGTTCATTTTTTTAATTTATTTTTTATTTTTTTTAATTGTATCCTTTGGTATATATGGTTGTGACTATTTTCTTCCACTATTTGATCTGAGGAAGTGGGTCTGGCCCACAAAAGCTCATCATCTAATAAACCATCTTGTTAGTCTTTAAAGTGCTACATTGTCCTGCATTTTGCTTCAGCTTCCCACTTATCACCCCTGATTAGCCATTCATTGACTCAAATAGCTATTCCCTCCTTCCCCCCCCCCCCAACCCCACCTTCTGTACTAAATCTGATTTGTCAGTTTTATAATGTGTTCACTTTTTTCATTGTATTCCTTGGGTATATATCGTCTTGCCAATTCTCTTCCAGAATATGGTCTGGCCCACAAAAGCTCATCACCTATTAAACCATCTTGTTAGTCTTTAAAGTGCTACATAGTTTTTCCTTTTGTTTTAGTTAAAAGATAGGAAACAAAGGACAGGAATAAATGGTAAGTTTTCTGAGTGGAGAGAGATAACCTGTGGGGTTTCCCAAGGGTCAGTCCTGGGACCAATCCTATTCAACTTATTTATAAATGATCTGGAGAAAGGGGTAAACAGTGAAGTGGCAAAATAAGCAGGTGATATGAAACTGCTTAAAATAGTTAAAACCAAAGCAGATTGTGAGTGGCTTCAAAAAGATCTCACCATACTAAGTGATTGAACAACAAAATGGCAAATGAAATGTAATGTTTATAAATGTAAAGTAGTGCACACTGGAAAAAATAATTCCCGCTATACATATAATATGATGGGGGCTAATTTAGCTACTACTACTCAAGAGAGAGATCTTGTAGTCACTGTATATATTTCTCTGAAAACATCAACTCAGTGTGCAGTGGCAATCAGAAAAGCAAATAGAATGTTAGGAGTCATTAAAAAAGAGATAGGGAATAAGACAGAGAATTGCCTCTGTATAAAACCATGGTATGCCCACATCTTGAATAATGCATACAGACGTGGTTGCCTCGTCTTAAAAAATATATATAGGCATTAGAAAAGGTTCCAAAAAGGGCAACACAAATGATTAGGGGTGTGGAACAGGTCCCATATGAAAAGAGATTAAAATACTCTGCCTTTTCAGCTTAGAAAAGAGGAGAAAAGGGGGATATGATAGAGGTCTATAAAATTACGAGTGGTATGGAAAAATTGAATAAGGGAGGAAGTCATTTACTTATTCCCACAATATAAGAACTAGATGAAATTATTAGGCATCAGGTTTAAAACAAACAAAAGGATGTTTTTCTTCATGCAGCACACACTCAACCTTTGGAACTCCTTGACAAAAGAAGTTGTGAAGACCAGAACTTTAACAGTGGTAAAAAAAAAAACTAGATTGATTCATGGAGTTTAGGTCTATCAATGGCTATTAGCTAGGTAGGGTGGGAATAGTGTCCCTAACCTCTGCTTGTCTGGAATTGGGTGACAGGAAAGAGCTCACATGAGAATTACCTGTTGTTTTCCCTCCCTCTGGGGCATCTGGTGTTGGCCACTGTCAGCAGACAGGATACTAAGCTAGATGGACCTTTGGTCTGACCCAGTATGGCCACTCTTATGTTCTTATGTAATAATTGGTCTATAATCTGCTGCCATATACAAGGTGGGGAGGCAAAATAAGACTGTTATATCTGTACGAGATCATCTTGGTGTTAATTGTTTACTATTATTTCCCACCAAAGTATCAGCCATGATTTCCAGGCATATATGGTTAGATATTGATCTAAAGTACGAGCTTGATCGTCATGTTAAAGTACCCATGTTTTTTTTCTTAATCTGTTTTCCACAGAAAATGGGACTGATTCTGATCTAATTAACAAATAGTTACTCTCTATTTACAGCACAATAACTGAGATCAGAATCAGTGAATCTAGCTCGTTCACATTTGAATTAGTAAACCCCATTCTGTTTTTTTTCTGATAGAGGTTTCAAAGCACTGCACTTAGACGGACATCTGTGTATTTACTCTTACATTAAGTGAGATTTTCTTCCTTCTTCTAACTTGCAGATCTCTCCAGTTGGAACCCACACAGACTCTTTTGTTTCTCCTGCTGGACTCCTGAAAAGTAATCAAAGTAAGGAGATAACAACCTGCTTTTTGTTCCTCTTGCTGAGTTTCTCCCAACCCATCCAAGTTGCGTGTCCTTTAACAGTGCTTAAATTGTGCTGGGGCTTACATGTGCTGAGTACTTCCTCCAGCACCTCTGGGCTCCCAGCAAGCAGCTGCCTATCTCCATCTGCCCAGCTCTGAAGGTGGTGCCACTTCCAGCAGTAATTTAGCAGTAAGGATGTAAAAATCATACCATGCCACCCTCATTCCTGCTCTTCTGGTGGGGGACATAAAGCTAGCAGAAATGCTATTTCTCTGCTAATTTTCTTATATTGAACACAGATTTGTCTGTTAAGGCTAACCAGTATAATCAAATATTTACATCCTATTAACTTGGTGAGTTTTAATAGGGAGGTAGTATTAACTAGCATACCTTATTTATTCCCTGTCTCTGATTATCTAAGGGAGAAAAGGGACTAAAGCTAAAGTTTCCACTTAATAGTTGCCAGTGGGTTTACTCTCTTTTGGTTTTAGACTAGATAATCAATGATTAATGATATTACTCATTAAAGTAAATTTTCCCCCCTTGGTTTGGATTAAACCCATAATATACCTTTGTTGCATGAGTCATAAAGTTGCTCTTTTCCAGCTAGGAGCAGAAGTCTATGGCTGCGTCTAGACTGGCATGATTTTGCGCAAATACTTTTAACGGAAAAGTTTTTCTGTTAAAAGTATTTGCGCAAGAGAGCGTCTATACTGGCATGTGCCTTTACGCAAAAGATTTGCTTTTGCGCAAAAGCATCCGTGCCAGTGTAGACGCTCTCTTGCGCAAGAAAGCTCCGATGGCCATTTTAGCCATCGGGCTTTCTAGTGCAAGAAATTAACATTGCTGTCTACACTGGCCCTCTTGCGCAGGAATACTTGCACAAGAGGGCTTATCCCTGAGCGGGAGCATCACAATATTTGCACAAGAACCACTGATTTTGTACATTACAAAGTCAGTGTTCTTGCGCAAATACTCGCTGCCAGTGTAGACAGGAGGCAAGATTTTACGCAAAAGCGGCTGCTTTTGCACAAAATCATGCGAGTCTAGACGCAGCCTATGAAATTTTCTGGAAAAAAAAACCCATACAAACAAACAAAAACAAACCTAGACTATCTTTTACATAGCCTGGTGTGTAAAAGAAGGTATGTTATCAACAGAGAATCCCTTTGTATATTTATTATTTTATCAATACAGCTTACTTGGCCTGTAAAAGGAGAAGCAAGAACAAAACTGCCCTGAAGTTTGTCCCACTTTTTTATTGCACGAGAAACTCTTGTTAGGTTGGGTGACCAGGTTAGAATGTGTTTACTTGCCAATCTGCAATAGGAAGGATTTCTCAGAAATTAGACATCCTCCTTTTTCTCTTGAGAAGGTTCCATCATTCATTTTTCTAGAAATGTTCTTGGGAATTTTGTATCAGCTGTTTCATTCCATGATATGAACTCACAGGATCACAGGAAAGCAGGAGGAAGTAGCTTATTTATGGTGAGTAGAACCTCCACCAAATCTCACATCCCACTTTTCCTATGCTGAACAAAGAAGCATTTAGAAAAAAAACAGATTTCTATATTTTCAGTATATTTGCACATAGGCCTCTAGCATCACAGGAAAGACAGAGGGCAAACCTAACGAGACTTGAATAGCTGGTACTGAGAGAAAGATAAACCCTATATTTGTGAGCGTCCAACGGTATACTTTTTGTTTACTGCAACAATCAACTGTATATACATCTTAAAGGTTACAGTGGAAAAATAGTGTTGTTAGTGATACAATTTCTAGAGTTATGATGTTCCAGACATGGCTGCATTCTGATGGCAGCCAAAGTGGGCTACAGGCCCAAATTCTCTTCAGCAGGAGAGATTGGAGAACAATTTGTTTAGAGCTCTATGATTCTCAAACCAGTTGCTCTAGCCCTAACCAGTAGAGCCTACTCTAACTTACTACAGATGGCTATGGGCTCAGAGGGACCATATTATAGTTGAGAGCTGTTGGAGCACACACATGCCCTGATATCCCTTATGCCAGCTGTGGGCAAAGGACAATTAGCATAGGTGTTATGTATGCTGGCATTTTATCACTTCCACCACATTAGGGAAATCTGATCTGTAGTTTGTAAAGCACTTTAGAATCATTGAAGATGAAAGCTACTTTGCAATGGATCTTTTAAATTATTAATTTATTTTATTATTATTTTATTATTTTGCCTCAAGGAAAATCAAAATGAACTTCCAAGAGTAATGAAAGAAAGCAAAAATAATACCTATCCTATAAAACTAACTTTTCCATTTTTTTTCTTTCCAGTGCTTCTAGTACAACAACACTTGAGATTTCTAAAACAAGTGTGATAATTAATAATAATGCATTGGAATTTCCATAATTAAATTTCAGTGTGCTGTACTTCTCAGAAATGCTAAGAAAGTAGTAAATAATTTGCATCCTACAAGAGGGAGAAAGATTAAATCTTTTCCAGAAATGAAACAGTGACTGGTTGGAGGAACAGGCTGAAAACTCTTGTTTTCTGTATGTGAAAGCAAAAGGACACTGAGAGGATTATATCACGTGTATGTTATTTAGCTTACAGTACTCTAATACTTGATCACATTTATGTAAAAAGGACATTTGCAGGCATGGAAAATATTTGGGGTTGGAAAATGTATGGTATCCTCGTATATTTTCCTATGATGTTAAGATTTCCCTTCCTCTCCCACAAATAAATATGATAGAAACGTAGCCGTGTTAGTCTGGTGTAGCTGAAACAAAATACAGGACTATGTAGCACTTTAAAGACTAACAAGATGGTTTATTAGATGATGAGCTTTCATGGGCCAGACCCACTTCCTCAGATCAAATAGTGGAAGAAAATAATCACAACCATATATACCAAAGGATACAATTAAAAAAATGAACACATATGAAAAGGACAAATCACATTTCAGAACAGAAGGGGGAAGCTGGGGGTGGGGGGGAAGGAAGGTGAATACCTGTGAGTTAATGATATTAGAGGTGGGGAAGGGTAGATGTCAGTGAGTTAATGGTATTAGAGGTGATAACTGGGGAAGCTATCTTTGTAATGGGTAAGGTAGTTGGGGTCTTTGTTCAGCCTCCTGCGGAGAGTGTCGAATTTTAGCATGAATGTCAGTTCAGAGGATTCCCTTTCAAGTACAGATTTGAAAGTCTTCTGAAGTAGGATGCATGTGATTAGGTCATTAAGACAGTGTCCTTTCTGGTTGAAATGGCAAGAAACTGTTTTTTCTTTGTGATCCTGTCTAATGTCTGTTTTGTGGGCATTGATTCTTTGGTGAAGTGTCTGAGTCGTTTGTCCAATGTACATAGCAGACGGACACTTTCGGCACATGATAGCATAGATTATATTTCTGGATGCGCAGGAATATGTATTCTTGATCTTATAACTCACTTGGTTAGGCCCAATAATGGTGTCAGCAGAGTGAATATGTGGACAAAGCTGGCATATACTGGAACAGGACACTAAACTCCAAGAAGCTCTGGGAGACAGACCCATAGTCTCCTATAGACAACCACCTACCCTCAAGATGATTCTTACCAACAACCACAGGACCTACCACACTAATACCAACCCTGGTACTTTCCCTTGCAACAAACCCCGTTGCCAGTTTTGTCCACTTTCAAATCTACACTTGAAAGGGAATCCTCTGACCTGGCATTCATGCTAAAATTCGACACTCTCTGCAGGGGGCTGAACAAAGACCCCAACTACCTTACCCATTACAAAGATAGCTTCCCCAATTATCACCTCTAATACCATTAACTCACAGACATCTACCCTTCCCACCTCTAATATCATTAACTCACAGGTATTCACCTTCCTTCTGCCCCCCCCCCCCCCCCCGCATCCCACTTCTGTTCTGAAATGTGATTTGTCCTTTTCATATATGTTCATTTTTTGTAATTGTATCCTTTGGTATATATGGTTGTGACTATTTTCTTCCACTATTTGATCTGAGGAAGTGGGTCTGGCCCACGAAAGCTCATCATCTAATAAACCATCTTGTTAATCTTTAAAGTGCTACATATTCCTGTATTTTGTTACAAATAAATATGTTTAGGTTCATAGGTTGTATTCACTCTGAAAATCAATTCTCTGATGTCGTATTTACTCTGCCCCCAGACAGACTGAAACAAAAATGTTCCCGAAGTATAAACTTGTTTAATGCACCTTTCAGGAATACTTATTTCAAGACTTAACTTAAGTTTTGAATATTGTAATGACTCAGAACCAGAACCTCAGCTGGTGTAAATTAGCCTAGCCTGCCTTAACTGCATTGATTTTAACATTGAATAGCAACAAGTGAGGATATGGCCTGCTATTTTTAAACCACTATGTCTGAAAGAGATACAAGTACTTCAGGCAAATGAAATTTACTTAAAAAAAATATGGGGCCTAAATCCACCCACCTTATTCACAGGAAAAGTCCCATTAATTTTCTTTTGAGTCTCTAGTATATCTGGGGTTAGGGAAAAGCTCTAACTTAATAATAATAAAAAAACAGATTAGAATAATCTAATGCATGATTCTAGTATAAGGGCTAAATTCTCCCCTCTCATGTATGCCCAATTCCCATTGACTTGCATGATAGCTTTACACACTTGTCTGAGGGCAAAATTTGGCTTTAATGTACCTTGGTTTGTTAACTTGTACAGAATTGTTGTTATGGATGTACAATGAATTAATACACATCTGTAGATTTAGAGCCTCTTATATAAATTGCCAGAAGTCCATTTAAGTCAATGGAGGGTCCCTGATTTTTACTAGCTAAGGATTTGGTCCTTAATTATATTTTAGGACATAAACTATTAATTCATTCATACATGTAGGAACATTATCTTCCAATATACATCAAATGTTTTACAAATATGAGTTAATATCTTGTATTAGACCAACTTCTGTAGGTGAAAAAGATACGCTTTCATGGAGCTTTTCTTCAGTGACCTGCTCTATTCAAAGAACTAAAAAAACCATAAAAAAAAAATAAAGCAGTATTCATTTTTTTCTCTGTTGGGAATAATTATCTGCCATTGTAAAGGTAATTAGTGTGAGTATCTTCTTTTTCACTTCTAAAGAACATAGATTCCAATGCTAGGAGGCCATTGTGATTTAAAAATTGTCTGTGATGTAAAAGCCACCCTAATCATTGTAGGTTGTTCCAATGGTTAATTACTCTCTCTGAAAAAAATGCATGGCTTATTTCCAGTCTGAATTTGTCAAGTTTCAACTTCCAGATATTAGATTGCATCATATCTTTTCCTGCTAGACTGAAGAGTCTATTATTAATATTTGTTCCCTCTGTAAGTAGCTATAGACTGCATAACCTTCTCTTTGTTAAGGTAAATAGACTTAAGAAGTTCAGTCATCACAGGACACGTTTTCCAATCCTTGAATCATTCCCATAGTCTTTTCTGAACTTTTTCCTGTTTATCAACATTCTTCAAGAATTTTGAACACCAGAACTGCACACAATAGTATCCCAGTAGTTGTCATGCCAGTGCCAGATGCAGAAGTAACATAAACTCTCTGCACCCACTCAAGATTCATCTGTTTATGCATCCTAGTATTACATTTACCCTTTTGGACACAACATTTTACTGGAAGCTTGTGCTTCCCAGGTTAAAATCCCTAAAGATGTCTTCATTCTTCATTCCTAGATATATACAATTATGTTGAGCTATACTAAAATGCATATAGATTGCTTTCACTGAGCTTGCTAGGCAATCCAGATTTCTCTGAATCAGTAATCTATCTTCTTCATTATCTGTTCATCTGTAAATTATATAATTAATAATTCTGTTTTCATACAGGTCATCAATAAAAATTGAATAGAATAGGGCTAAGGACAAAATCTCCCAAGGTTTTGGAAACGTATCTATTAAATGATGATTCCCTGTTTAAAGTTTCATTGTAAGACCATCTAATTGGTTAGCTTTTAAACCACCTGATGTGTGCCATGTACATTTTATAGTTTTTTAGGTTTTTAATCAAAATGTCATGCAGTGCCAAGTCAAATACCTTAGAAAAATCTAAGGATATTTCATCAATACTGTTACCTTTATCAGTTAGACATGTACTGTCATCCAAAAGTTAGTCTGACAGGAGCTATTTCCATAAACCCAAAAGCTCTGCTGTCATTGTGGATCAGTGTAGCAGCATAGAGATGATGAAAATATGTCCCTATGAAGCTTTTACAAAACACATTGTTGCATCTTTTACCACTAAAAACACTACCTCTTTTATGTCAACTTTTAAAAGTAGCCATTTTTCAGCACACAAATTCCTTGTTATGTCTAGCAGCATGAACAGGTCTCATTTAGCTAGACATTTATGCAGAATCATGTACTGTATTCCAGCAATGGTATACACTAAAAGATCCATCTCACTGAGGAAGTCTGCCAGTTTTCAGTAACATGTGGGAATATTCATGCTTATGTTTAAAAGAAGTGCCATTTTATAAAACAGTATTTCAATTACAGTCAGGGAATTTCAATAAAGAAAAATAAACAAATGCTACCAGATTAGCATAAATGCAAAACCATGACAATAACCCAGACTTCTCAACAAATCTAATAAAATACAAAAGAGACAAAAAAGGGTGAAGGTAGCAATTGAAAAATAGGATCAAAATGTAATTGCATTTTGATATAGAAAATAATAGAAAACCTGAAATCAGTCTATCATTCTGTACCATGTACCATTTGCAGTTAGATGGGGAAATTTGCATTAAATCTTTTGTTTCCAGAACATACGCAGGCATCTTTGTAAAGGAAGCTTTTGTAAATAGTATAGCAAATAAAGTTAATTTATAAATTTTACCTGCAACAAAAACAACCCAGAAGCTTGAAACCCAAACAAGTCCAAATTTTTAGCTGTAATTTTGAGAATTTTGAGAAGTTTAGCTGTAATTTTGATTTCAGGAAAAAATACCCCAAAGATATGTTTAGGAAAAATTCTATTTTATTCTTATTCAGACATACTGTTATAATGTGCTTTCCAGTTCCAAGATGCCTGTGTCACCATATCCATTCTAGCTAGAAGAGATTAAACCAACTGTGATCATACCGGGGAAGATTTGAGAAGTATTGTGATGGTGTGTTCACTCTCCACTGGCTGTGAAAGGGTTAATGCAGATTGGCAGGCTTAATTAATTGACATTAATTTAGAGAATCAGGTGGCTAAGCAATCCACTGATTGAGGGAGGAAGTCCATCTGGGGAGAAATGAGTGGAGCTGGATTTATAAAACAGAAATTTAAAGCAGAGAGGTTTTCTGGAAAAGCCTGTCTCTTCTTATGAGAAGGCAGGTATATTTATATAGTTGCTTTCTGAGAGGAGGGATTTGGGAGCCAGACAAACACAGGTAGAGGTCCCAGGTGCTATGGAAAGGACTTAGGGAAAGGCAGTAAGATCTAGAAGGAATAGACCTTGGTTGCTGACTACAGGTCCCTGAGCCAGAACCTGGAGTAGAGGGTGGATCTGAGTTTCCCTGTTAGCCACTGTGGACATGGCACTATAGGGAAGTGAGCAGTAACACTGCCTAAGATTGAGGAAATAGCAGAAGCAGTGAATGGAGAGACTGCCTAACATGGCTGAAGAAACCCTCTGATATTCCAGAAAGGGAAAATATATATAGTGGCTGAGTGACAAAAAGGCAGCTGAGGCAGCTCATGCAGTGAAAAAGAGGCTATAGACAGAGAGGCATAGAAACAGTATGCAGTTGTGGGAACAGCTGTTGACCATATAAAGCTAATTCCCAGAATGACCAGTAGGGGGTGCCATCTGGTCAAGAGCAGAGTATCTCATCATGATTGTTGGAGAACGTAGATGTGGCTGTTACCTCTGACAGACTGTGCAGGACAAATATCACAAGGTGAGAGGTTAGAAAGAGTAAACCTTGACAAAGGGGCTGAGCCAGAGAAAGAGCCCTTAGGGGAACTGAAAATGGAGATCAGATGGTGCAGGCTTTCTCTGCTGAGGGATACTATACCACATTAAGGTGGATGTTAGATTTGTCCTTCCTACACAAGAGTGCTGAGAAGCAGCAGATGTCGGTCCATGCTACGTGGGGGAGACAGATGTTGGAAAACCATCAGAGAATGTGGTTTACCTACAGAACCAGGGCCGGATGGAGGCATGGGCAAACCGGGCAGCTGCCCAGAGCGCCAACCGATGGGGGGGCACCTGATGGCAGCTGTAAGGGGGCGCGCGGCGTCCCTTACAGCTGCCATCAGGCACCACGTGCCCGGCACCTGCAGTGCTGGCCCGCCCGCATCCCCACGGCGCTGGCCAGCAACACCCTTACCCCCACGGCCGTGGGGCCCTACATGGCCCGGCGCGTGCGCCAGCAGCTACAGCCGGGCCAGACTCGTGGAATGAGGAGTAACGGTAGTTCGAACTAGGAAGCCTAGTTCGAACTACCTAGTTTGTGCCCCGTGTAGCCGCTGTGGGAGAAAAATCAAATAACTCCAATTGTGTCTAAAGGGGGGGACTGTGCAGAAATCAAAACTCTCTGAAAGAAAACTGCTGTAAGGGTTAAAAAGTTTTCCAGGCCTCTCTCCCTGTAACAGAGAGAAATCAAATTAGCTCTAATCAAAGACCCTTACAAATGACTATCTCAAATTCATGGATACTCCTAGTCTGTCACAATTTGTCATGTAAACCCTTATCTTTGTCACAGTTTGCCTTGTAGACTCCTCCACTCAAGTTCTCATGTGGCTTTGTGTACTGTAAAAACTTACTTCTAGCACTCCTGGGGTGAACAGAAGTCTCAGAGTACTTCTGCTGAGACTTTGATATGTTAAAGAAGAACAATCCACAACTGAACTGTCTAAGCATTCTGTATATAGGATACCTGAATCTGTCTGTCAGGGCTGCTGCTTCACTCTTGGAAGTGACAGCCTGCATGCATGCATCATAAAGTTTTCCCTTCTAGGTTTCTCTCCTGCCTCACTGATTTGACCTCCGGCCTCGGACCCTTCTGGGGGCTCTGTACCCCAGGGGAGCGAGATTTCTCCCTCACCGCGTGGCACAGGGTTCGAACGAGCGGGGTTTTAACAATGGCAGAGCCCCGCTTATGCAAATGAAGCCCGGGAAATTCAAATCCCGGGCTTCATTTGCAAGTGCGGTATGCCTACATTACCCCGCTAGTTCGAACTAGGAGGGTAGTGTAGACATACCCTCAGAGAGTAGTTATTAATGGTTCACAGTCTCGCTGGAAGGGTATAACAAGTGGGGTTCTGCAGGATTCAGTTTTGGGACCATTGTTCAATATCTTCATTGACGATTTAGATAATGGCATAGAGAGTACTCTTATTAAGTTTGTAGAAGATACCAAGCAGGGAGGAGTTGCAAGTGCTTTGGAGGACAGGATTGTAATTCAAAATGATCTGGACAAACTGGAGAAATGTTCTGAGGTAAATGGGATGAAGTTTAATAAGGACAAATGTAAAGTACTCAACTTAGGAAAGAACAATCTATTTCACACATACAGATTAGGAAGTAACTGTCTAAGAAGGAGTACTGCTGAAAGGTATCTAGGGGTCATAGTATACCACAAGCTAAATATGAGTCAGCAGTGTGATGCTGTTGCAAAAAAGCAAACATCATTTTGGGATGCATTAACAGGAGTATTGTGAGCATGACATGAGATGTCATTCTTCAGCTCTACTCTGCGCTGATTAGGCCTCAGTCAAAGTATTATGTCCAGTTCTGGGCACCACATTTCAAGAAAGATATGCAGAAATTGGAGACAGTCTAAAGAAGAGCAACAAAAATGATTAAAGGTCTAAACGACATTGCCTATGAAAGAAGACTGAAAGAATTGGGTTTGTTTAGTTTGGAAAAGAGAAGACTGCGAGGGGACATGATAGCAGTTTTCAAGGAAGAGGGAGAAAAATGGTTCTTTTTGACCTCTGATGATAGGACAAAAAGCAATGGGCTTAAATTGCAAACAGGCAGGTTTAGGTTGGACGTTAAGAAAACTTCCTGTCAGGGTGATTAAACATTGGAATAAATTGCCAAGATAAGCTGTGGAATCTCCTTCATTGGAGAAATTTAAGTACAGGTAAATAAACATATATAAGAATTGAATTAGATGGTGGTTGGTCCTGCCATGAAGGCAGGGGACTGGACATCTACATTCTGCACCAGCTGCACAGAAGGAGGATCCTATAAGCCCAGCTGGTGACCACTCTACTCCATCTCAGACTTTAGGAATTATGTTTAAAATACTCTAAACTTACTGCATATGTATGTGTGTGCTAAAAATCTTAGAAACAATGTAGTTTTAAATAGATGCGGTCTGGTTCGTCTCAATCATTTATCAGCTGGAGAAGCTGCATCCCCATTGGTTTATTCCTAACACTGTCTAAAAAAATGCAATTAATTTGCCATGGCTATAGGGGTTCAAAAGACCCTCAGGAGCAATATAATTTCCATTAGCAGGGTATTGGAGTGACTCACAGTGCTATGAAAATATTTGATGAAAGCTTGAAGCATGTTTTCTATTCAGGGACACGAATCACACTGTTTCCTTTCTATGTACACCCGACTATAAAGTGTTGAATGATGAAGTGACCATCAATGGTAAATGAAATTGGAACTACTGTGTCCCTCTCCTCCCTCTCCCTCTTAATCCACTATCTCACTCCCACAGCTTTTGAACCATTTGACTCATTTGCTGAAAAGTGGGCTGAGTGGGACATAACTTTACTTTACCTACAGTAAGTTTTATCTATCCTGTGTAGATTGTTGCTTCTTATCTACTTTGGTGTTTATTTTAGTATTGTGACATATGGGATTAAGATCTCTCAAGAGCATAGTTTTTGTGAAATTATCTATGCTACTGATATACTCCACTCTAAATACCATGAAAAAAACATTTAAGGGGAGATTTCCATAGAGGTAAGATCCACAACTCTGATTCACTTTCAGTGGGGGTTGGATATCTACCTCTCCTCTATGATTTTGAAAACTTTCCTCCGAAATGTATATTAAGTGTAATGAAAAGAGCAAAAAATTGCTTTTAAATTATAAAGTGCTCTCCACTCTAACTTTGAAGCCAAACCATTGAGAAATTGCAATGCGACTATATAGGAAATTACTTCTCCTGCATGAGGCAACCTCTCTATTCTGTAAAGCTGTGAGATTAGGGAAGTTCAGCCAGCCAAGCAATGCAATTGACTGATCAAAACTGAGTGCTTTAAAATAATGCAAACAGCACTCTTTGCAGAGAAGCAGAGAAGAAGAATAAAATAATTAGAGCGGGAGATGTGAATCTTATCTGTAATTCACAGTGTTCTACAGGCTCAGAAATAAAGTGAATATAGGTTTCATCATCGTACTCAAACAAGCTCAACTTTTAACACTATGGAGGCATAAGTTCATATCATATATTAACTATTCAGGCTACACCACTCTTTACCATCGAACCATTGACAAAATAGGGGACTACTTTTAAAGTCCCACTTAATTAAGAAAAGGAGAATTTAACACAGTTTATATATCTTCCCAGAAGCTCTTATTGAGCTATAATAATTAGGAACTACTCATTTTATGTGGCCGTGTTTCATTCCCATGGCAAAAGGAAAGCATTTCTTGATAAGCATCCTTGCATATTATACATAATGCTGTGGGGCACTTTCCAATATATTTAAATATGCACATAAAGTGTATAAATAGCAGTATTTTTGTCATTAAAATATCAGGTTACCATTCACATAAGGCAGTCAGACTTTGTCTCTTTTTCCAAAAGCAACATAACTAGTATGAAAGAAACCACATCATTTCCAAATAAAAGATATTAAAATCCCAGCAATTAATCCATCCACTGATACCTCCCAAACTCTTGCCACGTTTGACCATCTGAGGGAGTAAGTTCCACGAGCAGGACACTATTACTGAAAATGAGCTTTAGTTATTTTAACAAAAGCAACCAATACACTCATTGCAAGGATAAATTTATAATGCAGCCTCATATCCCACCGTGTCTTGCCTCTATATAAAAATAAGCCATGCATTTACATTTGTCATCTCACCTTTACCTCCAAGTCAGGGTGAAACAGGAAAATCGATTTATATGATTGTGCAGTGGCCTGACTGCATGTGAAGCTGCTTCAATGATATATTCTCATGCACTTAAAATTTGCTGGGGCTCCTCTCCTGTCAGCTACTGAGATGAAAATCCTCTAGGATCTACTGGATAAGGAAGGATATTAAACTGAATTATAAACTGTTTTCAAGGAACTGATGATAGGCTGAGTAACTTTTTATTCCCCACTAGAGGCTGCCTCCAAGATTTTTACATACATCCCTCAACGGCTATAAAATAAACTAAAAATGTGGTATAGATACACTTTATCTTAAATTTGGGAACACTGTGCAGGGCTATTTCACTAAATGCTGGTATAAGACTAGTTTGCTATGGCTCATTATGTCACCATCACTAGGCCAAGCTAGCCCTTGTACATCACAAATTGGGTAGCCCTATTTTATATTAATCTAATATCAGAATTCTATTTTTTTTAAGAAGTACATTGGCTTTGCATATCTTTACCCCCTTTTATCTTTACCCAGACATTTAGAGCTAAGCCAATTAACGCAAAGTTTTTGGCATTTGTAAAAATGTGGGAGCTCAATTGAGAGAGTAGTAAACAGCACCTTCTTCCTCCTGCTGAAGTCAATGGGAGTTCAAGACACTGAATAGCTCTCAAAGATCACTCAGCACCTGCAGGATTGGGCCCAATGAGGAAATACTGGCATTCCCCCTGTAATCACACACATTAGTTGTTTTCAATTTGCTGACCATCACAATGTATATTTGTATTGGACATTGTAGTTCCTGTATGTAAGATAAGTTTAGAAACTGGTAAATTGGTATTGACTTGAGAAAAGCTAAATTGTATTCTATGATGTCAAACCACAAAATGTGTGTGAAGAATATGGCTTTGAATAAATACAATCTACTCCTGAGAATTATCCCCTGGTTCCTACTTTCAATTAAAATATTTTTGTTCTATAGATTTCCCTTTAAACAGAGTGTTGTGGTGGTACTACAAATAAAAGGGCAATAGAGATTAAAGGGTTAGCTTAAAAACCTTTAAAGAAGCTTATTTGCCACAATATGAACGCGAATTGTACTAGTCCCATTATGTAGGGTGATCTATGATAGTAATAAAAAGACAAAAGTCTTGACAATAAAACCTGAGTATGTAAGAAATATGCTAATGTATTATCATCTGTCAAAATAAAATATCTTTAAAATAAAAATGTGATCAACATAGTGTACAAAATGCATAGAAACAGTGGTAAACATTAAAAAACTCTTGTCAAATTTAGTACTCAATATTCACATTAATTTCCTAACTCTAAAATACACAAAACAGAGTGAAGAGATGAAACATATTCTTACAGATAGCAGCATTATTAAACCTCAGAATATGTGACAAATGCCTGTTGGCCATTGGTTTATGAGATGCCTAGAGGGAAAAATACCTCTGACAAAATAGATTAGCTGCTTTATGTCACAGAAATTCATAAAGGAGTTTGTTGTTTTATTCTCCTTTGCCCCCCAATCTCACTTCCCAGACACCAGGGAACTCATTTTTTAAGATATATATCACATTCTAAAAAAACCAAGCAACCAACCAACCAGCCATATCTCTCATTGCCCTTTCTAAAACACTCATCTACCTTATTGTGTAACACATAAATCCTCATCTACAAGACATGCAATTTTAATATGTTAACTGGCAATAAGACTAGGATGTTCTGGATTGACAATTTTTTATGTTCTTTGTAGCTAAATAATATTTCAGAAGGAATGACTGTTGGTAAAATTGTTTATGCTATATAATGGTCTTCGGATCTAGGTATTATCTAAAAATGAAATAGGAAAAAATAGAATCTTTTGATATACAGTAGCATTGTAACTTAAGAAAAAGCAAGATATATATTATATGCTATTCATGACATTCTAGGGAACTTATTACAGACATTAAAGCTGCAATTGGCAATGCGGAATTTAAATTACCATTAACTCATTAGCAACACTAGTGCTTATTGAAATTGAATCTGTTTTTGTGATTAGTAATGAAGGAAAATTGTTTTACATGTAGCAGGTCATTTTAATACCCAAAGATATTGAAAAATAACTTAGTGAAACCATTCAAGTCTCTTAAATAACACTGAATGAATGCTAGACTTATAAATAAGCTCTGATGAACAAAAGAATATTTCCATAGTGCTTTTCTGAAGAGTGTTTTCTCCAGGAATATGCTTCTGCAGAAGGTTTAATAGTTTTATATAGATGCCTCAAATATCTATGCCTCATCATAGGAGCCTGGTGATCTTATTGTAAATATGACAATAAAATGATGATTTTGTGTATGTCAGTATACAGAATATATAAATTTAAAAATATTTCAACATGTAAATATGAGACTTATAAAGGTTCAGAAAAAATATTTTAAAAGATAACATCCATTTGTCAAATATTTTCCCCATCTACTCAAAATCCTAGATTATAGAAGTTTAGGGTTGGAATAGCCTCAGAAAGTCATCTAGTCCAATCTCCTGCTCAAAGCAGGACCAACCCCAACGAAATTATTCCAGCCAGGTCTTTGTCAAGCCTGGACTTAAAAACCTTGATGGTGGAGATTTCACCATCTCCCTAAGCAACCCATTTCATTGCTTCACCACCTTCCTAGCAAAATAGTTTTTTCCTAATGTTCAATCTAGACCTCCCCCAAAGTGGCTTGAGACCGTTGCTTCTAGTTCTGTCCTCTGCCACCACAGAAAATAGCCTAGCTCCATCCTCTTTGGAACCCCCTTTCTGGTAGTTGAAGGCTGCTATCAACTTCTCTCCCCCATTCTTCTCTTCTGCATACTAAATAACCCCAGTTCCCTGAGCCTCTCCTCATGAATCGCGTGCCTCAGCCCCCTAATCATCT
Source organism: Pelodiscus sinensis (assembly GCF_052426305.1). Classification (NCBI taxonomy): domain Eukaryota; kingdom Metazoa; phylum Chordata; order Testudines; family Trionychidae; genus Pelodiscus; species Pelodiscus sinensis. The sequence continues at coordinate 54,793,632 of NC_143055.1, read as the reverse complement.
TTGTTGCCCTCTGCTGGACTCAATCCAATTTGTCCATATCCTTTCTGTAGCAGGGGCCCCCAAATTGGACACAATACTCCAGTGTGGCCTCACCAGTGCTGCATAGAGGGAAATAATCACTTCTCTCGATCTGCTGGCAATTCTCCAACTAGGGTAACCTAATACGCCATTAGCTTTCTTAGATCCCCAGAAGAGACTCGGACAATGCCAAACTATAGGTGCCCTGTCATGCTGTGGAATCCAAAGCACTGAGTTAATTAACAATGCTCCCTAAACAAAACATGGAGAGATTTAGAAGCATAAAAAGGGAATACATTAAAGTAAATAGCACAAAGTGAGGAGCCATGCAAGCTAACCAGCAGGAAATGCCAGGATATGTAGGACTTCAGCTCTTCTCCTCAAATCATTTGAATCTGGGTCTCTCATGTTGTGGAGAGGGCGCCAATCACTGACCTATATAGCACAAGGGGATCACTCCCCAACCTCTGTCTGTGTTTTGTGCAAGGTCTATTATGGTAGCCACTCTCTGAGAACACCTACCATACCAGGCTCTGCAGACAAGACAGGCAGAGGAGCTCAAGTGAGGATCCCTCCAGGACTTAAGTCCTGACACATCCAGGAAACTCAACACCTAGGCGAGTTTGTGCATGTACCTCACAGAATATGAGGAACCTAGTGGACTTTATTGCTGGACACATAGATGTTCCAGGAATTTTTGTAACTACAAGGTCAGGTGGCAGCTCAGTGGGGATTTTGAGAATCTAAATGTTTGAACATAGGCACCTAAAAGTGGAAGTGAGGTGCCTAAATCCAACTAGTCCAAATTTCAGTTTGGGCAGCATTCCATGATAAGAACTTATTTTGTCAGAATTTTTAATTGGTCAAATAGTGGAGTAAGACAGGTCTCTACTTGTGTCTGAGAGAGTCAGGTTTATTCATTTGAACCAAAAGAATACCTTGTGAATACATTTACTACTCAGCTAAGAAATGGCAAAAATACAGAAAAACAATTGTCTTCTTCTGGAGCATAGGTAGGTCACATTGGATTTCTCCAAGAAAGGTCTATCTCATACAGTCTGTTATATTATACATAGCTAACCATTAAATACAATGAATATTAAGTATCTTATGTAATTTATACAATAGGCATACAGTAACTATTGACACAATACACATCAGTAACTTTCTGCTGTCCTTGCTAATTTCGTGTTATTCTAATTTCTGAGTGATTATATACTGTTCACTGATTAGATACTATTGTGCAATATTTGTCCAGTTTTATGCATTTTAGGTGACTTTCAAGGCTTTTTCCCACTTACCTTTTCCTCTAATTGCTTTTGGCAGAAGGTTTTATAGACACATTATTCAATATAATCATGTTCTTCTTAAAAAATCCTCTACTCTTCTGCTCAACTGTTATAAACAAATTTGCTCAATAACATGGTCAATTAAGGTAGAATTTCATTGTCAAGAAAACTAGGTCAAAGCTAGCCTTTATAGACCAAACTTATAAATTAGACTTAGCAATTTTAGCAATCCTCAGTAAAGTGGCCAAGAATGTGATTATTCATCTCACCCGAAAAATAGTATCTCTATAGAATAAGATAGTAATCTCAACATCATGTTGACCAAGTCTTTATACCATGTTGTCCCTCATGGCCCTGGTCTACACTAAGAAGTTATTTTGGAATAACCCCCTTATTTTGAAGTAACAAGCAGAGCCTATTTATAAATGATCTGGAGAATGGGATAAACAAAATTTGCAGATGATATTAAACTGCTCCAGATAGTTAAGACCAAAATCTGTGAAGAACTTCCAAAGGATCTCACAAAGGTACGTGACTGGGCAACATAATGGCAAATTAATTTTAATGTTGATAAATACAATGTAATGAACATCGGTAAAAATAATCCCAACTATACATACAAGATGATGAGGACTAATTTACCTATAATAACTCAAGAGAGAGATTTTGGAGTCATTGTAGATAGTTCTTTGAAAAAATCCACTCGATGTGCAGTGTCAGTCAAAAAAGCAAACAGAATGTTAGGAATAATTAAAATAGGGATAGAGAATAAGACAGAGAATATCTTACTGACTCTATGTAAATCCATGATATGTACACCCACATCTTGAATACTGCATACAGATGTGGTCATCTCATCTAAAAAAAAGGCATATTGGCAGTGAAAAAGATTTAGAAAAAGGGAAGAAAAATTATTAAGAGTTTGGAATGGGTGCCATATGAAGAGAGATGAAAAAGACTGTAGTGTGTGATTGGTCACATGATACTGCTTTTTCTCCATGATTGATCTTTCTCCTGTTTATAACTATTTCAAAGATATTTTCAAATGTGCATGTGAACACTTGTAAATTCATTCACAGAAGTATTGCCAGAACTTTCACTTTTCATGATCACTTCTGCAAAGGAAATTTTTTTGAAGAGATGTTCAGAGAAAATACATGAAAAAGGTTGTGAATGCCTTCAAAGTGAATGCACAGCTTTTAGTCAAAGGAATGTATATGACTATATTGAAGCATGTGCAGTGGTGAAATGAGGACAGACACATGGATGGATTTTAAGTGGCAGACTGCAACTTTTTATTAAAATTAAATGCAGGGAATTGGTATTACCTGCCCATCATCCACAGTTTCCTATACCAGATATTTAATTGGTGCCAGCTAGGGGTTACAAGGCTCTTACTGTATGACCTGTATCTCAGGGTAGACATTCTTCTGCCTCCTTTCCTCCAGGACTCAGGTCACTCTGAATCCTACCATCTCCTCCCATTCAACTGGGGGATATAGTGTTCAGAAAGTGTGTCCCTTATGGCCCCTGAGAGCTGCATATCCTGACCTCACAGAGGCTACTCCAGCCTAAGGGTTGAAGCAGAAGCTGTGGTGCAGATCTGCAGCTTTAGTACAGCTGAGGAACCTGTGCCTTCACAACTCAGTTCTGAGGGACCTCTCATGCCCAATCTGTCATTTTGGCCTATTTATTAGGGACAGGATTTGGGCCTAAGAAGGAATGAAGGAAAGCATCAGCTGTAGTTATAAATCTTGATATGTTTCATCTTAAAACAAATTACAAAAATCTGAAGCATCATCTTCATCAATGAATAGTCAAATGCTACATTTCTGTGCAACAAATCAGATACATACTGGAGAATAAACGCATGCATGCTTTTTAAATTAAAGTGAGAGACAGGCACAAACCTAAAAATATATTTTCTTCAAAGAGTAAAAAGTATTGGAAAACTGATCAGTTGAAATCATACCTCCGTTTTCATATTTTTTCCACAGCACAAGATTTAATCTAATCAGAGAAAAATATAGCAAGATCCAGTAGCTCAACAATAAAACGAGACAAATATATATAAAAAAATAAAGTACACATTTTTAACAATGAGTAATTAACCACTGGAACAAGATATCAAGGGAATTGGTAGATTCTCTACCTCCTGAGGTTTTTAAATCAAGACTGTGGATATTTTTCTGGAAAAAAGATTTTAACCAAACACAAGTTATTGTGCTCAATTAATCAGTAATTTCATGAAAATGCTCTGCATAATACAAGCCACACATTAGACCAGATGATCAAAATAGTCCCTTCTGGCCTTAAAATCTGTGAATCAATTGACTAGATTTGACTAGAGCTTATTTTGTTTGGGGAACTGGTATACTAGCAAAATAACTCTTTCCTGGTAGAAGCTGTTTCTCCATCTTGTTGGTTTGTTCATATAGTTATATTGGCAAATCGTTTATAGTTTAAACAAGGTCTAATTCTCCAAGAATGTTTGCAGTGACTTATACTGGCATGCAGTGCCTCAATGCCCTTCCCATCCATGTAAATATGGCTGTAAAAGCTGGACTGAAGTCTACACTAATACCTGCTATTGGTAAACATTTAATAGCTCAGCTTTAAACTATTTGCATACTGTCTAGAACAGGGGTTGGTAACAATTTTTGGTGGGGGGCCACTCCAAGGTTTTGGTAAGTGCTCAAGGGCCTCACTTTTCTGTGGAGGGTGTGCAGGGTCCAGGTTGGAGGTTGGATGCAAAAGGGTGCACAGGGTAAAGGACTGGGGTGCAAGAGACAGTGTGGGGTCTGAAAAGGTACTTGGGTGGAGGAAGGGGTTGTGACCTGGATCAGGGGATTAGGATCAGGGAGGGAGTATGGGTGCAGGAGAGGATTCTGGCCTGGGGGAGGGATGTAGGAGGAGGTAGAGGTTCTGGGAGGGAGTTGTCATCCGATGCAGAGGATTTGGATGGTGTTCTCAGGGAGGGAGTTGGGATGCAGGAGGGGCAGAGGTACCAGAGGTAGGTGCTGGATGGGTGGAGTTTACTTAAGTGTCTCCTAGCCGGCAGGCTGGACTTCCTGCCTGCTACAGTGACAGCCCGCTTGAAAATACCATCTGCTCCCTCCACACAGGTCTCAACTCCAGCTGCCCCAGTTACTCATGCCACTCTCTCAGCTCCAACTGGCTGGCTGTTTCCAGCCAATAGGAGCTGAGAGATTGGCTGAGATCAGGTCTTATTGGCTGGTTGTTTCTGGCCAATAGGAGCTGAGAGTTGGGCTGGAGGCTGGGAGATCACATGAACCCCACCCTTCCCTGCAGAGCAGAGAGCCACAGGGACTGTGTTTTAAACCATGGCAGCTGTGTGTGCTTGAGGGTCCTGGCAGGGTGGTCCACGAGCCAAATCCTGTGGCTTGGTGGGCTGGAACTGGCCCCTGAGCCATATTTTGCCTAGCCCTGGTCTAGAATATAACTTTATTTTACTTGCATTTCAGAAAATAAATCTGCTTATTCAATTCTGCAGGTTGTACAAATGAATACAATGACAGCCTTTTAGGTACATCTACAGTACAGGACAAGGTTGAATTAAGATATGCAACTTCAGCTACTTTAATTACTTAGCTGAAGTCAAAGTTCCTTAACTTGGCTTTTGGTGATGTCCACACAGCAGGAAGTTGAAGGGAGAATACTCTCCCTTTGACTTCTCTTACAACTCATGAAAGCAGGACTACCATTATTGACTGGAGCATCCCTCTCAGTTTGAATTAGCTGTCTTAATTAGACGTGCTAATTCGAACCCTGGAAGATCAATTGCAGCAGCTCCAATCTTCCTCTGTAGTGTAGATATATCCCTAGTGAGGTTACAGTAAATTGTGGCAGGCACAAACGAAGACTAGTAATATGGGAAGTGCTGATTTTGTTTGAGAAAGAACATGGACCTTCAAATTCAGATCATTTTATGATGTGCTGATACTCTTCCCATATTCTGTGCAATATAAAACATATTAGTACACTTCCGTACTGCTAATTACTAAACTGAAACATACAAAATTATTATATAGTTGTAAAGTACTGGCTAAAGTGTGGTGATTTTGGGAATCCTTGCAGCTCATGAATTCCAGTGGATGGTATGAAATTGTTCTGCTAAAATTGCTTTAGTCTTTAAATATATCTGTGTATTCGCACAAGCTGGCGAGGGCTGTCATATCCCTGCCAGACAATGTACAATAGAGGAGTCATTAAAAGGTGAGTAACAATAAGTTGGGTGAGTCTAGGAGAAACTACTTCACTCTTTGCAGCTACAGAGAAGGGAAAGCGGAGAGAATGGGAAATCCCCAACATAGAAGATAATACGCAACATGTTAAATCTGGCCTTAAAAAACTACAGAGGGTCAGAAGATTGTCAAAACCACACGGGAAGTTTTGACAGGAAAGGGAAGAGATATGCATGCTTTCATAGCCATGGTTAGCTGGAATTGGAGGTTAACCAAGGTCAAAGAGGCTGAGATTGAGAAATGGGGAGGCAATATAGGAGACCAGCTATGAACTGCAGGAGAAGAACATTGAATGCTATGGACTCTGACTGTAGTTGAAAGAATCATCCATTCTGCTGGGAAAATGGAGGTAGGTGTATGCATGTAATGTTTCTTATTTTTGTGTTGATCTGTATATTTATTGAGCAATTAAGTACAGGACAAAAGTGATTTAGAATCTTGTAGGAAGTGTGTGTGTTATGCCACTCATGTATCACTTAATTAATTAATATGTGGTCCCAGAATACCCACATAATTAGATTTCTGGCAGAGGAAGTGTTTAAATTATGGTGGAGTCTAAGATTCAGTAGTGGACTTAGGATTTGGGCAGGTGGATCATGAGGTCTCACCTCTCAGGAAAGGAAGTTAGATAGAGTTTCTGTTCTCCAAGGGTGTGCATGTAGACCTCAGCAAGGGGCAGTTCATAGATTCAGATCACATTATGGAAGCTTAAAAGAGATGGTATCTAGTAACTGGATCCCCACACAGCACTCTCATGTTCTCATGAGGGGAAAGGTCAGCTAGATCTGGGACAAAGGTTACATAGTCACTAACCCAAAGGAAAACTACTATTCACTATGATGTTTAAAGTACATATCAGAACCAAATTCCCACGGCTTTCATAGTAATTTTGATACTAAAACATGATTTGAATGTGCATATTGACTAGACTCTTTCTAACAGGTATCACTGGCCAGTGCTCTTGGTGAAAAGTCCCCATATGTACAGGCAAAAATGAGACCCATATATGTAGAATTTAAATTACTAGGCCTTGTGTTAGTATTTGGCACAGGTCTGAATTTTATCCTTTCTATGAAGAACATTGAATACATAGTACAGGTTGGACCTCCTTGGGCTGGCACCCTCAGGGCCTGACCAGTCCCAAATGAAGGAATATGCCAGATCAGGGGGGATCCTCTGCCACTGGCTTCCCAGTATACGTCCCCTCTCTCTGGCTGGCTCTGCTCCAGCCTCACTGTCTCTGGGCTCCAGGCCTACTGTTACGGGGCTTAGGCTCGGCACACTGCTGCCAGCCAGCTGAGGCTCTCCAGGGACAGAGCTCCCCAGGGACAGAGTTTCCCAGCCGCCACAGCCCTGCTTCTGCTCCGCCCAGCCAAGGCTTCACAGGGATGAGGCTCCGCAGCTGTCCTGTTGCTGCCCTGCTGGGATGGGGCTCCATGGAGACAGGGCTTGCCGGTCCCACTGCTGCCCTGCCCAGCTGGGGCTCCCAGGGAAGGGGGTCCTTGGCTGCCCTGCTGCTGTTGTGCCTGTCCAGAGAATCCTGGATTTAAGAGGTTCAACCTGTATGTTGAATAGCTTTAAATTAGTGATGAAATGTCATTAGCACTAATATTTCATTGACTTTCTTTCTTTTGAGCGTGCACCCACTGCAGCTTTGTTTGTTCTTTTTTTAAAAAAAAATATATTAAACGAATTATTTCCAGATATGGGATTGATAGACTCCTGTAATATACAGACATTAAGTGAATAGAAAACCTATAACTTAACTTGTAAATTTGTATAATCCATGAACTATAAGTACAGAAAGCAAAATGAAACCCAAACATAATGTTTTCTACATTCTGGAGGTAAATAGAAAAGTATTAAATATGAGTCTCTGTAATCACTTTGCTAATCAGTTACATGTTTTAGTCCGAGGTGGTAATTATGACCATATGTTAGGGCAGATGGGAACACAAAGTGGGATTTGGGTGAAGGAAAATCCTAAAAATCTGGACTGCAAAACAATGTACTCCAGTTGTAACAATTGAATCTTGTTACAACTTTTTTCTTCTAGACTAAACAGTCATGTACTATCATATATCTGCTTCCCCCATGTAAGTTTTTGTAACCCATCAAAAAATCACTAAACTAAATAAACTGAGCTGCTTAAGTCTGTCTTATTTTAAGGAACACATTCTATATTTTGAATGTTTCGTGTAACTCTTTTCTGAACCCTTCTAATTCTTTAACATCTTTTCAAAGTCTAGATTCCAGAACTGGACATACTACCCCAGTAATGGTCTCACCAATGCCACCTCCCTTTTTCTATTTTATATCACTCTATTGGTACCTCCAAAAATTGTTTGACCTCTTAGCTACGGTATAACTTTTGGTAGATAACCATGAGCTCCATTCCAGGATATTCTCTTCTCGTATCTATCCTGCCAATCTTATGTTTGATCTACTTTGTTTATTCCTAGGCACATTTAGCTGTGTTAAGATGCATGTTGCTCAAATGAGCACATTTTACAGTACCCTGCTTTGAAAGTAAAACAAAACCAGTCTTTTCTAAAAACCATTCTACTTCTACATTCAGCATGTCAAGATACCCAGAAATCTTCTAATAGAAAATGACTGCAAGACCTGGAGAAACTGAATGTTTATATAGCCAACATTTAAACTTATATACTTAAAAAATAACAAATGGTCTGGTAGCACTTTATAGACTAACAAAACATGTAGATAGTATCGTGAGCGTTCGTGGGCACAGCCCACTTCTTCAGTTGACTGGTCATGATACCATCTACGTTTTGTTAGTCTGTAAAGTGCTACCAGACCATTGGTTGGTTTTTAAGTTTGTCCTGTACAGACTAACTCTGCTACCCCCTGAAACATTTAAACTTATAGGAAGTCAAAGGAAGGCTATATGGAAACTTAAAACCTAGTTTAATATCAAATCATGCTGCTATACTCAAATTAAACAGAGAAAAATATATGCTATAACAAACACAATGACAATTCTTAGGGGATGTAATTAATAAAGAAGGTATGAGAGCTGATACACAAATAAATCAAAGCTTTGCTTGAAATGTCACCATCACAAAATGTATCAGAACTTATGCTGCTTTTTGACATTCTACTATTTTGGAGCAAAAAAACATACCTAGCCTGTCTTTAAAAGGTCAAGCTCCTTATGAACTTCTTTTGAAGCAATTATGGGATGACATAAACCAAATTATCAGACTGAGTGAAATCTTTCATAAAATGCCTTTCAGTCGTTTATAGCTATCAATTTCGTAATGTCAGGAAGCCAATCAAAGGCATGCAGTTTGATTACAATCATGTGGATAGCTGAAGGCACTTAGTGTCATATATCTCAATACATCAAGTTTTGGGAACCAAAGCATACCCTCTTTTGTCTCATTGCTGTAGTTGTGTTGATTTTCAGAAATGGAAACCCTAGCAAATTAACCCATTGTGCTGCCTACTTCTCCTTTATTGATTTCTGAAATGCTATCAGGAGAGGGTTTCTTGTCAGGGTTCAGTTTAATATTTATTCCTTATTTGGGGTATGCAGGATAGATTGAATAATCCTTCTGAGGCAATATTAAGAATGCTAAAACAGTTTGATTATGGCAGTCAGATCCTTGGCATTATGGCCATTTCAGCATTTTACTTGAGGAAATGAATGTTGTTTTTATGATAAAAGGAATCATATCTAATAAGCAATGTGACAACAATAATTTAGCAAGATCATCAAATAAAGGAGAATGCACAAGTTACACAATAGGCTGTGATAGATTATTTCAGTATATGAGTCATGCTGTGTTTATCACAGAATATTAAAAAAAGAAAAGCTTCTGGCTTATTTGGTGACATTCTATTACTTACAAACAAATACATGCATTACAAACAATATTGTGCTTGTGACACAAAGCAACAAGATACAGGAAATTTTACTGTTAGAGTGAAACTCTCTATTGAGTACACATACAGCCTAATCCTGGGAATACACATTTCACTATCTGAGTGGAATGGAGCCTCTCCTCTGAGTAAAAGTATTTACAATTTCAGGCACAGCGTTGTTAAGAAGATGCTGCAACACTCTTTGACAAAAGCCTTCCTTCACTAACCTGAGATATACTGAAATGATAGCTACAACAAGCCACAAAAATACTATCATAAACAGAAGATTCTAGGGTTCAAAGAGGGGATTAGATATGTATTCAGAGAATGTTGTGATGACTAGGACTTTAATAGGGTTCAAAAAAGTACTATATAAATTCACGGAGGTTAGATCCATCCTTGGCTATTAGCCAGGATGGTCAGGAATGGTGTCCCTAGACTGTTTTTCTGAAGCTAGGAATGGGTCACTGGGGAAAGACCACCTGATGATTTCCTGTGCTGTTCGTTCCCTCTGGGGCATCTGGCACTGGCCACTGTCAGAAGACAGGATTGTAGGCTAGATGGACCTTTGGTCTGACCCAGTATGGCCGGTCTTACTTTCTTATCTAAATTACTAGATAGGCATTTTTGAAAAATATATGTGATCTAAGTTCCACTAAAAGTCATTGCAGCAGGTCTATTAGGGTAATTAGCTTTGGGGAAGTTTCTTGTGTCTCTCAAGAAAAGTGACGCAATATGATGACTATGACAGATTTGGCGCTTTCCAGCAATAGCCTTGGAAAACCTTATGGAATAAGTGGCTTTCAAGTTTATTGTATGAAAAATGCAAAGTTTATATAGAGCTGTAGAATTGCATACTACTTTCTACAGTGGGAGCTGTGACCTATGTAAACACTGGAAATTGCTGTGAATTTCAAAGAACTATTTGAAGTAATGTGCCAGATAAGAATGAACTTATGGGGCAAACAATGTTAGGTGAGAAAGCTTCAGAGGGATATCTGAGTTAGTCTGCAACTGGAAAAACTTAAATAACAAATAGTCTAGGAGCATGTTAGAGACTAAAAAAAACCATGTGGATGGTATCATCAGCTTTTGTGGGTACAACCCACTTCTTCAGACAAATGGAGTAATTAAAGGTTCAATTACTAAATAAATAAGAGATGGGGGAGGGGAGAAGAAAAAAGAAGGGAAAAAAGGGAAAAGCTAGGGGAAAGAATAGTCAATTAGGCTACGTCTAGACTGGCCCCTTCTTCGGAAGAGGCATGATAATTTCTAACTTTGGAATAGGGAAATCCATGGGGGATTTAAATATCCCCCACGGGATTTAAATAAACATGGCTTCCGCTTTTTTCCGGCTTGGGGAAAAGCTGGAAAAGAGCGTCCAGAAGTAGGAATAAGAGATCCTCTGGAAAAGGGCTTTATTCCAGAGGATTGCGCCAGTCTGGACGCTCTTTTCCGGCTTTTCCCCAAGCCGGAAAAAAAGCAGCGGCCATGTTTATTTAAATCCCGCGGGGATATTTAAATCCCCCGCGGATTTCCCTTTTCCAAAGTTAGAAATTAGCATGCCTCTTCCGAAGAAGGGGCCAGTGTAGAAACAGCCTTAGTGTCCATGGAACATGAAGCTGATACAGATGGTGCAAATTGTTCCTAAGTACCCAATGTTTGGATTTTTATGTCATTCGGATGTGGAATGTAGCAAGCCATCCACCTAATGTTTTTGTTCATACCTCTGTTGAAGGAAGAAATCTACAGGGTGGGAGAAGATGTTAAGGCAAATATAAACCTTTTAAAAAAACAACAAATGGTCTGGTAGCACTTTATAGACTAACAAAACATGTAGATGGTATCGTGACTGACCCTGGTCATCTGAAGAAGTGGGTTGTGCCCACGAAAGTTCATGAACACTAACACAGGTAAAAGTGCCCTTCTTTCTGATGTAATATCAGAAAAAGACCTAATAAAATGGGATCATTTTGTGAAATGTAGAGCTGGTGTCAAAATTACATCTTATGTCCCAACAGGACAGATTACAGACACCGAGGCCCCATTCTAAGTTCAGTAAAACAAAGTAATGTACTTTGGTTCTATCATGCTGAGGTACTGGATTCTTATACAAATAATAATGCTCTCACCTTCTTATAGAGGGTACATCTACACAGCAGGGCCAAAGTCGAATTAAGCTGCACCACTTCAGCTACATCAATTGCATAGCTTAAGTCAAAATAGCTGAATTCTTTTTAACACTCTTCCTTCAACTTCCCTTACTCTTTGTGAAATGAATGTTACCATGAATCGGAGTAAGAAGTCCTCCAGCTCGACATTATTTTGAAATAAAGGCTTGTAGTGTAGATGGGCACTATGTTATTTTGGAATAATGCTGTGGAGTAGACTTTCCCAGAGAGATTAGAGCTGTCATATGCCAGTGTCTTGTATGGACATGGAGTTTGGGTATTTGAATGTATTTGTTGAACTGATACATACACTCAGGGTATGTCTACACTAGCCCCCTAATTTGAACTAGGCAACTAGGCAACCGAAATTGCTAATGAAGCATGGGATTTAAATATCCCGCGCTTGATTAGCATATTCCCAGCTGGTCGCCATTTGGGAAACTGACTAGCCCTAAGTAACTTCCCGCGTCTACACGTGGCAGAGAAGCGGGATTCTGAGATAAACCCTTTAGTTCGAATTAACATTCCATGAGGATAACAGTTAATTCGAACTAAGGGGTTTATCTCAGAATCCCGCTTCTCTGTCACGTGTAGATGTGGGCGGTTACTTTGGGCTAGTCAGTTTCCAAAATGGCGACCAGCTGGGAATAGGCTAATCATGCATGGGATATTTAAATCCTGCGCTTCATTAGCAATTTTGGTCACCCTCATTAGCCTCCCTAGTTCGAAGTAGGGGCTAGTGTAGACGTACCCTAAGTTGGCAATGCATATAATCAAACTATTTTACTGGGTATTGCTTTAATACAGATATTTCTGACTAAAATTGGCTTTGCTATACAGCAGGTCAGATGAAATTATTGCTATGATCCATTCTGGTCTTAAATCTATTAATTACATTCAAAATACAAATATGTATCTTATAGGTCATCCCACCTACATATATAATGAAGAAGACTTATAGCATTTAATAAGGTTGAAACATTGGTTTTTATGCTCATTTAATAAGGTACCATAAGAATTACTTTGTGAAAGCCTATAGAAATAAATATGGAATGATCGATTTTTCCTATGGACTTTGGAACAATGGTAAAGAATTCTAAATCTTTATTGATCACTGTGGTATAACTAACCCTCCCCAAACTATATAGCTAAAATGTTCTATTACATTCTAAAGGTCTTTTCATATGGTATTCATAGGTTTACAACCTTCACACTGCAGAAAATTAAATACCTTTGACTTGCCTCTGCCATGTCCCTTTGCCAAGGCCCCAACCCTGTTCATTCAATTTCCCGTCTCCCTTGCTTGCTCACTCATTTCACTATTCTGGGGCAGGAGGTTGGAGTGTGATAGAGATGAGGGGGTCCAGGATCAGGAGTCAGTCTCAGGATTGGAGTGTGGAAGGTGCTCTGGGCTAGGGTAGGGGCTTAAGGTTAGAAGGGGGATTAGGCTGAGGGTTTCTTGGTGCGGGTTGGGGACTGTGGTTCACAGCATGGGGTTCAGTGTGAGAGAGGGATGAGGGCTGTGGCTGAGAGTGCAGACTCTAGGGCAGGGCCGGTAATGAGAAGGTATGGGATGCATGAAGGGACTCTGAGCTGAGACCAAGGAGTTTGGAATGAAGAAGAGGGCTCAGGGTTGGGGTGGGAGGAAGGGGTTCAGAAGGAGGAATGGGCTACAGGCTCTGAGATGAGATTTCTGTGTGAAATGGGATTTTGAACTGGGGAAGGGCTCCAGGCAGCACTGAAGTCAGGCAGCTCCCGGGAAGTAGTGGCTTGTCCCTCCAACTCATAGGAGGATGAGTGGCCAGGGGGCTTCCCAGCCCACAGGTGTCACCCCCCCCACTCTCATTGGCTGTGGTTCCCAGTCATTGGGAGCTGCAGAATCAGCACTCCTGGTGGCGTCTGTGTACAGGGGCAACATGCAGAGCCTCCCTGGATACTCTCTGCCTATGGGTTGGGGGGGGAGGGGGAGGGACAATGCTGTCTATTCCCTGGGAGCTGTGCAAGGATAGATATGGAGCCTGCCTGTTCTGTTGGCACTGTGACTGTCTGGACTTTTAGTGGTCCAGTCAGATGTGCTGTTTGGATGGTCCCTTTTTTACCAAGAATTCAGGTAAAAAATTGGATGCCTGGCAACCCTAGTTATTCACAATGAAGAAAGCTACTTTAAAACTACAAATCATTGAGACTGCTTCAAAATTTTCTAAGTGCTTTGCTGACTTGGGGTCATAGTGGTTGATTTAGTAGTATTGATTCTTTTTTTGTGTGTGTAGCTTATGAAGTCTTACATATGCTAGAGTTATCTAGGAATCACAATAAGTTGAATGGTATTCATAATAAAAGACCATTTTGCTTAAAATATTCAGTCTTGCACGGCTCGTATCATATTGGTCTAATTCCTAGAGTGTATCTTTTAGAAAAGCATCCAATCTTGATTTTTAAAAAAGGTCATCAGTGACATTTTCATGCATCTATGTGTGTGTGTGTGTGTGTGTGTGTGTGTGTTTTACGGTTGCCTTCACTTTCTTTCTAAGCATGGCCAGTTTTTTAACCTATACAGACTTTATTCTTTATTATGGCTTTTTTGGGCATCTAACAAAGTGTGCTTAAATGATACCTAATTGTCATTTTTCTGATTTAAATACTTCCTCCAACTGATTTTATTCATAATTGTTTTCAGCTCGATGGAATTAACCCTAATAAATCACTAGGTACATACATTAGTGATCTGGATTTAATTCTGTTTACACATTTATAAATGTGATGAAGTCATTCATGATCACTTGTACCTAAGTTACCATTAACTTTTAATGTCGCGATCAGTTTCTATTTATCTGTCAAGACAACATCTGATATGGCGGCTTTAGAATCAGAATCTACTGGGATATATTATCTGTATTTATATTTTAGAGAGTTTGTGTATATGTTTGTCCATGAATCTATCTGTCTATCCATCTGGGAATCCATTTGTTCAAGAACTCCTAAATAGTAGAGCTAGGACCACCGTATTTGATATGCAGTTTCCTCTTATCACCACTTAAATCAAAGTCAGGGTTTGGTTGTAGCAAGATAATGGAATGGATAATGCTTGGAATCCGATTGTTTTCCATTTCATGCAAAGGGAGGGGTCTGATCGGAGGGACAGGTATGCACTAATGACCACTGGTGGCAGCAAGGGCAGGAGACAGCTGTAAAGCAGAGTGACCACAGGGGGGCAGCTTCACAAGGAAGAGAGTGACCAGCTAATGCCAAGG